>NW_011338124.1:87833-98638 GCF_000735185.1 Notothenia coriiceps
CCCCCCCCCCCGTTGACATTCGCGGTACAGAGGGCTTCATGGGAACTTTGAGGGGAGCCAGAAGTTGGAGTACCAAACACCGCTGCCAAAATCTCACTCTGAACTCTGTTCCCCTGCAGTTAAAGGATGCTACACTCACTATCATATATAATGAATGTGTTCTAAAATTGAAAAAGCTTCCTTTTTAAAGAAAGGCTAATTATAAAGGGTTTTTACTTTATTCATGCTGAAGAGAAAACAAGAGTTAAAGAATAAAAAAGATTGTTTTTTTCAATTAGATAAATGTTGATATTTCAGTAAGCTTACAAGACCCTTTAAATGTATTATAAGATTACATGACTTCAGTTAGAGGCAATAAAAGCATCCGATGGCCTTTGTGTGAACAATTACAAATTGTATGACAGACTTTGTTGCTCCTCTGAAAAAAATACCCTATTGCAAATGACGTTACAACTGAGAGACCAAACATTTGTCTGACAAATGAAGGTGCATAATGCACTGTAATTATGCAGAGTAATGCAATTTTCCATCAAGCTATATTCTCTGCAGCCCCTTGATAGGCAAAACAAACCCAAAGCAGAATGAGCTTCAGTTGGGCACAAAGCTGTCTGTCTCCACCAGCTGTTTAGCCGGGATAACAAAGGGCCTCCTTTCAAACTCACAATATACACTGCAAAGTCTTCTGATTCACTTTCACTGAATGGAAACTACTAAATAAAAAGGAATCACATTTTAAGCTGAGAAGCTCTTCAGAACTTCAATACAGTGCAAATGGTAATGCCTCCTGTCTTCAAGTTTTTACTATATCAGTCAGACGCAAGTGTTTTCAATTTCAAGTGCTGCTCAAGGATTTCAATTACTTGGACAAGACAGAATGGGTATGGACAGTCACTTCAATGTCAGAACCATGAATGTATAAAGAAAAGTGGAAACAGTGTTGGAGGAAAAGCCCAATTCATCCCTATGATAGATGCTAAGTGGCCCAAAATGCACCTACTGTAGATGCAACAGTTACCCGGATGAGTTCTCCTTAAGCCCCGCCTCTAATCTGCCGGCCTCGGCCATGGATGTCAGAACTACCATAGATCCAGAGTTGGAGGTGGGACTCCTTTCATTCCTATGAAAGTTGCTGAGCCAAAATGGCTTAACTTTGGAGTTCAAAAGTACCCGATGTGGGCCCATAGAGCACGCACACTTGTATTTTTCTCAAGCCACGCCTCCAATCCGTAGAGTCAAGGCAGATCTCGGCTCAATGAGAGGGATATAACTGGATATGGCTATTAGCGCTTTTTACAACTTTTAGACCCTAATGATTTAAATAAGGGCTATTAACCTGTTAAGCCCTGAGCCTGTTTTTCAGGTTTCAAGCTCGAAAATGACATTCCCAGAACAAATTACTATATCTTGACTTCTAAAAGGGGTAAATTAATAATATTTTTTTCTCAAAGCAATGATAAACCTGTGAGTTAGGTGTAGTGAAGTCAGAATCAATATAGATGTTTTTATTTTAAAGTAAATTCAGATTGAACATAGTAAAAAAAATGATAGTTTTCGTCCAAAAAAAAAACATTACTTATAGTGAAAACCACACTTGAATGATGGGATAGTAGACACAAAGTTTTAGGAATCCAAACAATAACATTTAATAAGTACCCTGTATCAAGATGATGCAAAACAAGTGACATTTGAGCTTTTTGGAGAGATTTAGAAGACAAAAAAACACCTCTGTGGTCATTTGCCATATCTCCGGAACCCATTGGTCGATTTTGGTGATTGACACCACTTTTGAACCGTTAGAGCCAATAGAATCGAGGGGAAGTTCCTAAATCCACCGACACGTTACCATTGAGGAGTGAGAATGATGCACACGCAGTTTGCCCAAACCGAAAGCTATGTTACGCTCTGAAAACTGAAAACTAAGCTTGTTGCCATAAATATAATGATGGATTATCAGTAATAATTTCAAAGGGACACAGAGACATTGGATTAACCTTCAGCAGCGTTTATCTGCGTTTGAATGCCCTTGAACACAACTTTTGATCTGAAAACAGCAAAGGTAAGACGTATTTGCCGTTTTGGCTACTTAAAGTGAAGTAGTGTGTTATCTTTGCTGGCTTTCGCTTCCGAAACAGTGATGAGAATTACACCATTGGAATCTGTGAATCTCAGCCTTCATATGCTATCGAGTTTGTGCAGATCCTATGAAGTATACAATATTTCTACCGTGAGTTATGTGCTAAGTGCGTTAGCACTCTTTCGCTTAGTGCTAATTCAGAGGCTCGGCGTTAGACTTGTGTTTTGTTTCGGTATAAATTGTTCATATCACCAGGTAGCTGAGTTTCTTCCCGTTAAGTGGGTATGAGACATTCAAAGTTTGTTAAATGTTAAGAAGCCCTCACACGCTGTTTCTTGCAAGATGTTGCTTGTTGCCCCTGGGGTGGGGGCTCCCGGGCTTAACAGGTTAAACTGTTCGTACTGGTTGGTTGATTTAGCAACAACAACAAAAAATTATTAATTTATAAATATCTCTTAACCAACGTTGGTCATTCAAGTAAAGTATTTTTGCACACATTGACTGACACGGAACTTGTAGTACCACTTTTAGGCCAATACACATTTTTCACTTCAACGTCCAGCTTCCGGGGGGCTTGGTCGTGGCTCAGTCAAATGAATGGTGAGGGATAATAACTCTGCAGTTCACTTTTAGACCCCAATGATTTGAATAAGGGCTATAAAAGTGTTTAAAGTAAATGATGTTAATACTTAGTTTGCCACTGGATATACAAAACTAAAACCTCCGTATTATACTCTGAAGACCTCCCCACATTGGAAGGAACACACACCAAGCTTCTAACCGTGCGCAGCGATTGGAACTTCTCCATCAATATTGAAAATATGTATTCTGCCATCACCCTGGAGGAACTATACATTCCATTATCAGCCATGTTAGCCAACTACTCCTGTTTGGAGCAGTTGGAGAGCAAAACCATTTATTTCTAATTACACCATGACCAAAAGAAAATGGCTTCCAACCCAAATCTATAGATGAAATGAAAAGGCCCTTAAACTAAAACTGGCGCATACAACCAATTTAAAAATGTCTTATAAAGTGTTTTTATGAGCACATTTACATATGATTAAGAAACTCTTGATGCATTGTTTTGCTGTCATCACTCACAAATTAAAATGCATATGTCATAAAGAGGTGTAAACTGTGTGAAAACAGTGACTGAGGAATCTGTGAGACTCTACAGAAAAATGTAAGTGTCTCAGCTAACCTCATATACAGCTTGAAGGCAATGAATAACTGAAGCTGTTTTATTGCTATCAAGACCTTTAATAAAACAATAATTCAGTTTTACAAGCAGGAACCCATTGGAACACAGTTTGTTAGACCAAGACTTGGTAAATGCTCCACATGCGGATTAAATTCTAGTTTATTTCATTTTAATGAAAACAGCTATCTTTCTGCAATGATACAAAAATAAATCCAAACCCACCTATGGTGCAACTTAAATCTGTCCCTATGCAACCGTGAGGTGTAATTATGCATTACAATATGGTGCATATCACAGCTGAATCTCCTACCTGTTTGATGTCTGGCTGATAGAATGACTATTGAATGACTGATGGGTATACACAGCCTGTCCTCTCCTCTGGGTGCTGAGGGGGCCGCAGTCAGAATAAGAAATGTCTGTGACATTATAAAGAGACTTATGATCCTCTGGGGGGAGATCAGAGAACGCATCACAAAGTTTCACACTGCAGGGATCTCCACAAACATGCTATTCAAATGACAGCCAAGAGCTGGATTATCACCCCCACGCGGGGGAACGGGAGAAGAAAACAGCATTATGGGAACGAAAACAGATGTCTGTCCAATTTGCAGCTAAATATGTTTAGATTGCGAACTCTCTATTTCATCCAATTTCTCTATTTGTCACGCACAATGTTTAGTTGTGGATCAAAGCAGCCCAGTGCTAATCACACTTGTCTGACTCTGTGAGGATGAGTTATGTTTCTGCACAGAAGTTTGATTTCACAACCGCTGTCTTTTCTTTACAACAACCTCTCAGTCATCTTCGGATAAAACCTGTTAAAAGCATTAACACAGTAGGCCTATATCATGCAGCACAGTGGAAATGTTGCTGTAATTACGGCAAAACAACATCAGCTAGGTGACGGGTTCAGGTAGAGTGTCTCAATGCATAATTCACATCGCATCATTTTATATGTATATCATGACTTCTACTTTCTCACACAAGATGTTGTCATTAAATATGCTTTACCCGCTAAGATCTGCTACAGGTAAAAAGAAGTGAAAAGCAACTCATACAGACGCTTCTTGTTGGAAGGTACGCAGCAGCATGCTCCATTAATAAATGACGGTGATACATTTGATTTATTTATGAGATACTGAGTTCATTTCACCAACATGTCTTTGTCTAAAGTGCCTGTAAGACCCATGTTCTGAATCACTTTCTATGTTAAATTTTTTTCTACTAGTAGTTATAGTCTTCATATTATACTAGCTATCCGTACAATTGAAAAAAAATAGCCGCACCAGGAAAAAAGTGAAATAAAATGGGAAACTGTGAGAAACTGATGTTATAAAAAAGTCTTGAGCATATGAATACAAAAAAAGAAGAATACATTGATGCTGATGTTGTCTTGCGTGGGGGGTGGTCCAGATGAAAACACAGTCACAACATCTATGGTAAAATAGAAGGAAAAAAATTGCCTTTTCTTGGGAGCCTACCTATAACTTTTTTGATGTTGCTGAAAACAAGATGCTCCTTAACTTCAGTTCTTCATGTTAAAGATGGTTTTCCGCTGTTTTGACATTTTACCTAAAATTCAAATTGTCATTTGCTTTTTCCCCTAACCTTGACCTGATGATTTGAAACGCTTGTTGACAATGTGCAGCTTTGAGACACACTATAAATTCCATTTATCATTGTACACTTTTGAACATTAACCCTGCAAGTTGTCTCAATATTAAAACTCAACACTATAGGCAAATAATCACAACATAATGCGTTCATTTGGATGCCGTTCACATCTGTTAAGAATTAATCATCTGTTCATTTTCAAATATTGTTGTTTTCTGGTTACATCCCTTGTAATATATTCCAATTATAGCCGGGAACATCTTGAATTCTAAATTAGGGGTGTGAGCATCCAACCACTCGCTGCCATCCCAATAAACAATCTTTTTAAACAAACAGTTCATTTCTATTCATCATTAAATCCTAAATCACTCCCTGTTAATGAAGCCTGCTCATTATGATTTCACATTCATTTCAGCTACATTAATTTATATGAATAAAAAGCCTTAATTTATTTTTGCTGTGACATTGCTTTGGCTGTAACCATCCTCTATGAGCTAAATGTGTGTATAAAGACAGACAGAAATAACAAAGGAGACTGAAGCCAACATTAATCACTGGAATTAACAATTTTGTGATTGATGGTAATGAAAAACCTGCCTCAACTCTCCTCCCCTGTGAATTACATTAGCCAAGTTCAACACCCTCATGGATGCTGGAGATATCTGTTTTATCTGGAGCTTTATTAACCTCTGATGCAGAAGCTCTGGTTGATGTTGGTTTGGGTTCATGTAAACAGCCAACTGTCAAAAATAGAGAAATTGTCCCCAGATGTCTATAACCTTATTTGCTGTCTGTGTGCTCAAAGAACAGTCAGAAGCCATAATCAAATTGCCAGAGCGAAATAAAAAATGCATTAGAGACCAAATAAAACCTTGTTAGGGGCCAGAAAATGTATATATTGAAGCTACCACCTGTCATTGAAAGGTAGACTAATTAAAACGGTGTAATGACCCTTACCATAAGGGTTCAGGTTGACAGGACAAAAACGCCTTATTCAGTCTTATGCCTGAATCATTCTGACCTGATCCCCGTTTCTCAACCAATTAAAACCTGCAAAGTTATAGTATGCCTCCATCTCTCATCATCTGAAAGTAAAGCACTTTTTTTTACCCTAAGATCAACTCATCAGTGCAGTGCTGAGGGATCAAACAGGCTGGAATTTTCTTGAGGTGTGAATCTGAAGTCCTTGGATAGAGAAATACGGTAATAAGACCTCCACTTGAACCAAGCAAGGCACTTAAAGCCTCCGGGTGAAGAGAAAAAAGCAAGAGGAAATCTCATTAGGCACAATACTTTTTTTTTCACACCGCTGCCCCATCACAATGTCGAGCTTAAGGAATCCCAGCAGTCAGGTTTAAGGACAGCGATAAAAAGGTAGCAACCTGAAGAAACAAAGACATCCGCTTGCTTGGATCTGCCTTGGTGCCACTGAAACAGGAGCTTTTTCGAAATAAAAAAAACTGCAATGCTGCACATTTCCTGCCATAAGATGAAGTTAAAGTGCTTGAACTAGCAATATTTTGGATTCCCAGTGGAGGAATGAAAGCTCTTGCATACGAAGCACATATAAACAGAATAAAGTCCTCCCAAGATAACAAGAAAAACATCTTGCAGAGATAAAAAATAGACGGCTTCAAACAAGTCTAGACTTTGTTCTGTTGCTTTCTGAACCTTTCTATGAGTCAACGCTCCTGCCCATGAGAAGCTGCTGGAGCTATCATGAAGGTACTAAGAAGAATTCCCTCATTCTTTACACGTTTATTTATAGATGTTCATCGAGGAACTTTTTAGTCGTCAATGAATCACCCACTTTCAATATTGCCTTTATATAACCAGAGTCACTGAGTTTATGCAAATTCAAAATTGATTTAGAAAATAAGCTTTTACAATGTATTATTTCGCTGCACATGGTTACACTTGTAGGAGGTATTAAGGCTTTGTGATAAGTTCTGGTACAAAAATCTGTTTTAATGAATTTCTTTGCTTTTTGTATTGTTAATTCAACAAAATGATCCAAAATCAAATGTCTCCATGTTTAATACTGTCTTATTTTATTATTTTTCAGGGCATCCTGCTTATTTAGTTGGCAATTAAGTCAAATCATATAAAATGATTTATCACAAATGTAAAGCTCTATTCATAGATTGCACTCTAACACTCATTACAAGCCGTAAACATGAACCACAACCACTGGCTGCGTCTCACTTCGGTTAAATGGTAAGCGACGGACCCCGAGCAGATCTGGTAGCCCGAGCACATATGGTACTGACACCGTCTCGTAGCGTTTGTGCACTGTTTTGAAATGCCGCTCCTAAATTACCCTTATTCGATAAAGCCACGCTCGCATTGCAGATGAGACAGATGAACTTTGAATTGGAATAGATAAAAAAATAATCATCCTCCCACTCGGAGTGAAAATTATACATTTTGGGCTTTTTTGCTTCTGCCATAATTGCGGTCTTGTGTGTGTGCGGACTGTCACTCCTGTTGACACGGACACCGTCAGCGAACTAGTGCCCACTGCCCACCAGCCACGCCCCGACACATGGGGTCACGCCGGCCAATCACAAAGCTTTGATGCATTCAAGTGCATTATTCTGGCACAGGAAGATTATGTTATAGGACATTAACGATAAAACAGAATATTGTTGTTCTATTTTTAGACACATCTCGCGATCGACAGGCACCCCTGCTCTAATCGCTCGAGATTCACCACGGCTGTCAGCTGTGTTTACTCCTGTCATTCAAACAAGACGCGCTGGAGAGGGGGCGGGGCGTATCTCTGAATAGAGTGGCGAAGTCCCTCCCCTTCCGGGGGAGCTCCATGGGACCTTATTTCGAAAAAATTATGTTTTGAAATCAATGGAGAGAGAAAGATTATCTTTCGATCCTGTTTTGATTGTGCCACAAATTACACATAATGATGTTTGTCAATTTAAAAGATAATTTTGCAAGTCAAAAAAAAAAAATGTGTCGTAAAATTATGAAGTAACACATTTGTTTGTGTGAAACGCTTAATGAACTACATCTCTGGTCTCGCAGAACAACAACCGTCACCAAGATGGCCGTCACTACTGTCTTCCCTCACTATCACTACAATGAAACACGTCCAGAAGAATGTCATGCAAAGCTGCTTGCCTGCCTTCCTTTGATTCTCTCTGAACTGCCAGGTCTTTTTAATGTTTAATGTCAACCATTTGTGCAGATAGCATGAAGTAGAAAAGATCGGCGATCGCCGATGCTAACGTTAGTGTTAGCATTTCTCCCCCGGGCTTAAATTGTGTATTATAGAATGATCACACCGGTGTGACAGTACTCTTCAAAGGGTTCACAAAATATGACTACTACTCTTACTGTTTAACTTTTTGGGTTACTTAATGTTACTTCATATTAAGGCTAATAAAAATGACAAGGCTGTAATGCTAACTAACGTGCTAGCTACTAGCTAGGTAGCTATACTTGATCCAGCCACTCCTGGTCCTTTCATCAGACGGGAAGCGAAAGAACGAGCAAGACCCATTGCTGGTATGATAACAACCTGGTACTAAGCACACAGGAATCTTGTTAACGTTATCTTATTTTAGCCAGCGCCATATAGATAGATTATATCTATATGGCACTGATCTTAGCTATCTCTTAGTGGAGGAAAACAATTGTGACATCCCTTATGCGACTCTGGGATTTGTAGTCTTACTAGTTGCATATTATTCATAGTCTTATATTTCAACAGTTTTACAACAAAGTGTGACTTTTTTGACATGGAAATTATTTTTTAAGATTGACAAACATCATATGTGTAATTCATGGCACAATTCAAACGGGATCTAAAGATACGTTTTCTCTCTCCATTGACTTCAATACATTATTTTTCCAAAATAAGGTCCCATGGACCAGAAGTAGATGGGCGTGACTTCGCAACTCTATGGAATCGGATCGATCAGGCTAAACTAACCTGTAGCTGCTTCCTCCACACTCACAACAACGTCATACAGACATAAATAAAGCAGCGACTGTTTTTGCCATGACATAGACAGTCTGTGGTTTGTACATGTTTAACTTTTGTCCAGTTTCAGAACAGATATGAGTGTGTGCTAACAGCTCACGGCTGATGTGTTGGGACATGTTGCGCTGTCGGGTGCTGACCAATCACGAAGCGTCATTTCTTGACTGGCAGCAAAAACAACCAATCACAGCAGTGCTTCTCTGGCTGGCTCTGTCCAATCACAAACAAAAAGTGTTCTCCCTAAAGGAATACCCTTTCCGTCCAATGTGAAATGCTGTGGCGTTTTCTGAAATACTGTGGTGTTTTCTGAAATGCTGTGGCCCTTTCTGAAATGCTGTGGAGTTTTCTGTAATAGGTTGATTGTTCAAGCCCTTATTACGACCAAATAGGTTGTTTGTTCCAGCGCTTAGTACGACCTATACTCACGTTTTAAAGTTTTCGACCTCTAGTGCTCCTGTTGACTGCAAACGTTACAGAGGGTCGTTTATTCACAAATAAAATCCTAAATTGTAGGATAGTTTGGCCATTACAATTCTTTTTGATTAGATTTCTTGCGAGAAGTGTATATTGTACTTTTAGAATCCATGTCCAGTGGATGTGTAGGATCTATAGTTAGATAGATATTACGTAGATGATTTGAGGTTTCGTCAGGAGAACGACAAGCTGAGAGCCAGATGCGTTAAACAAAGCCATAATGGAGGGTCTCCGTAACGTCGGAGTCGCCTTAACAGACTCATTTTGGAGCAATAACGCAGCAATATCCTCCAGGTCCCGAAAAAAGGGGCTACAATACGCTATAGAGGCTCATATCCACAGTATAAACATTAGAAAAGAGGGAGGCACAACATCAATAGAGGCACTTGCATACAGGTCGCAGTGCAAGAGTGAAAAACCACATGAGCTGTATGTCAAATTCGACGGAATTATTATTATTATTTTGGAATAAAACAATACAATCACAAGAGGCATTAAATGTTGTAGTGTGTCTAAAGTTAACTACCGTTTCCTTGGTGGCTTTCTGCATCCACCTTATTGTTCCTTTGTGGGGGTCGGGGTGCCCACTTGTGCAGCAGGATTAGGGAAGTCGGCAGTAGGCTTTCCATTAACAAAATGCTACAAAGATTAAAGCAAAACATAAATGAATAATTGCCTGTTGGCTTTCTTGTTTGTACTTTGACCACAGGTAGACTAATAACGGAGCTCAGCTGTTCAGACATTATTATGCATCAAGTGATATACATGGTCAAAACGACCTAGAAGCACACAGCTTACAGCTGTAGTCGTGTGACTTTAGCTAACGTTAGTTAGTGAAATTAGTTAATTAAATTAGTTAGTTAATTTGTGAATGTAATCTTTGCTAGCTAGCTAGCTACGTTAGCACGTATTTACCTTGGAGCAAACGTATTTGTGTTTGTTGATATTCGCCATATTCAGCTGGGCATGGGGCCTGCCGCATTTCTTTATCCACTGGCGGCATCTCTCCTCTCGGGTTTTGGGTTTAGGAAACGGGTAAAATATCACCCCCCCCCTCTAAGCTTATGGGATATCTGCTATCCGATTTGCAAAGACCATAAGCACAACGCTTCACCATTTTCGCAATGAATTTGAACGCTAAGCTTGTCGGACTTCCACAGGGAGCCGCGCACTTGATCGAATATGATTGGACAACGGGCATTTAGGGGCGTGGCTTTGCGAAAGGTCAATTGTACTGTCATTTGACATTACTCTCTCGTTAGCGGGCCCTCTATGAATCGCAGAGAGGGCCAGACGAGCTTCTTTCATGTAACCCTTCACATTCAAACAGAGACTGAACAGGCAGATTCGAAGGATTTATTTCTTTGGAAATTATATTTAAAATACAATTAAATCAAGTTTTTTTCTGTAAAACTAATGAAAAATATAACAAAACT
>NW_011338124.1:99241-100949 GCF_000735185.1 Notothenia coriiceps
CTGGACCCGTCCAGTTTTGGATAGTCTGCCTTGGTTCCATTCCATTTCATAGTCTGCCTTGGTTCCATTCCATTTCAAAGAGCTGTTTGACGCTCGGCCTAACCTTGTCACACTGCCATTCCAACATCCAATCACAGAGCTTGAGGACTAATCGCGGGGTTTGTAAAGCAAGGCGGATGTTGTAGTCCAAAAAACGATAGCTCGGGTTTCGTGTAGTGTCTTCGGAAACTCTGTAGTGTCTAAACTCAGAATCGAAGGTTAAAAACACAAAAGCATCGTACACAATTTAAACCAATCAATATTGTGTAATTAACAAGGATAAACTGATGTTTTTTAGCGGAGTAATGCAGATATCACTGTGTAATCATTTGACAGTGAGGGGAATACTTCCGGTTTTATTATGAACACTTTGAGACCGGAAATACTGTTTTCACCCCGTGAGGGTTGACGCTAACTTTACATGGAAGCTGCCGCATATAGACATTCTCCTGGCGAGACCTCAAATCAGCTTCGTAATATCTATCAAACTATAGATCCTACACATCCACTGGACGTAGATTATGAAAGTACAATATACACTTCTCGCTAGAAATCTACATCTAAATCTAAATAAAATAAAAATAAAGTTAAAAAGAAGAAGAATGAAGTAGACTTAGTTGAACGCACAGTTAACAAAAGATATAGGGATGTTTTGTTGGTGGAACTAGTGACAGCAGACAACAGATAGAGAGCTCCTTAATGTGACGACTATCTGTGCTCATTGTGTCAGACTTTATTTGAATAACAAATCAGTAAATGTCATAGTCACATCAAATAAAACTGTGGAGCTTTATGTCACTGCTCCGCTATCTGCAAAGCGCTTTATTACTTTTTGTCTCTGTGCTGCATATGAATCAGAAAACATTTGTATTACAATATCTTCGCCTTTTGTGAGAGATATTTCTGACTTACATGAATATCTCAATAGTCAGTGCTTGTAATTGTTTAATCCTTTTTAAAATATGTTTCCCATTCCAAATACTCCTTGTCGCCTGCACCAACCTTTCGTTTTTCTTTTTTTCTCTACAGGTTACATAAGATCAAGTTTTTTTTCCTGTGGAGGAAGGCAAGTTTATGCATCTCAATATCTAAAACAGGGTAGATGCATTGTCATTTTCATCAGCAGTGCCTCTGTTTCTGCACCGCCCATCCCTAACCTGATTCAGTCAACACATGACAGTAGAGAGTGAGATGGAAAAAGAAACAGTGGAAGAGGGGAGAGACGGGAGATGTAAGAAAATACCCCCACACAAAGCAAACACTGTTTCTGTCTTTTTTTCTGCCACTGAAAAGTGTGAGAGGTGCCATGTTGTATATGGGAAGTGGCTTCTTTTTAAAGTGTTACTTTAAATACACCAGAATGATGTCTTATTGGTAGTCTGATGAGAAACTGCTCATTCGTTAGGACTCGAAATGTCAAAAGAGTGTTGGGGTGATGTCAAATTCTAGGCGGATCAGGAGTTAGCATCGCAAGGGCTCACTCATTGGGTGCGGGAAGGGGGGTGCTGAGGGCGCTGCAGCACCTAGCGGCAGGCAGGCGGTGTGGAGCTCCCCTGTCTGAATTATTATTTGACGGTTATTGCTGCTCCCGCTGTGCATAATCTGTGTAATATGTAGCCAATAAATTCCACATTGTTGGTAAAATACTGAGACTGCCCAAGGCACACAG
>NW_011338124.1:100988-109956 GCF_000735185.1 Notothenia coriiceps
CCCGGACAATGTCAATGTCTCTAGGTATGTACATAGCCCTGTAAATACGATGTCCTTGTGTTATCTGTTGTTTTATGTTCATGTTGTAACCTACTTGTTGCCATGTTGGACAGATCTCCTTTTTCAAAAAAAAGATAGATGATCTCAATGGGACCATCTGGTTAAAAAAAAGTTTAAAAAAAAAAAAAAATTATTTAAAAAAAGAAAGTCTCACAACGGTATTGACACATCTACTTACCGCGATATAGCGATATTCGATATATCGTTACATCCCTAGGAAGCGATGGTGCTGGTGATAACCAAAAAAAGGAAATCTATTTTATTTCAACACTTCTGATTTCAAAGTCAAATTTCAATTCTGAGATTAGATGTATCTCCTTTTTCAAAATGTTATGTTTTTGTAATAGAAACCATTAAATTTGCTATGCATAAAATCTCCATCCACATATCGATAGCATTCCATCGACAGTTTGGTTGTGAGCAGCCCGGTGGATCTTTCTTATGAACCGAGCCACTTTTTACAGATATAGTGAATACATATGCTTGTACAGTTTATTCTGCTAGTAACCTTGACCTTGCAGGGCCTGCGGGGGGAGTGTACTCTATGTGGAGAGAGTGGATAGCTTTGATCACCAACTTCCCTCAGCATACTATGCTGCAGTGCAGTCTGTCATTTGAACATTGATTGTACCTTTCTTCATTTACAGCAATCAACCTCTGGGTGAAGTGTTGAAAAAGAGCTACATGGTCAGTAAAGCTCATTGATGGATTTTGGATTGAAATCTGTCCTGATTGAACGTACTGTGAAGAATTGCTGTTATTTCATTTTAAACTTTGGCAGACTGCTGTTAGAAGGATATTTTTCGTACAACTTTTTAAGTACAAGCAATATATATAATGTCAATTTTGCATGGGACATATTGTACTATAGCAACTTCTACAGTTTATTTTTTTAATGAATTAATTGTTATCCCATTGCTGTTTGTTGTCATGTATTGCTGTCTTTTTATAATTTTTTCTTTTTCATGAGAAGCGGTCTCCAGAAGGACTCAGGCTCAAGGGGAGGGGGGCTGAGTGATGTAGCGCCATGGAAGGGCCATCTGGCCTGAAGAAGGCTACCTGACTCAGGCCCCTACATCGGGGCCACAGGCACCTGGTACAGCTGGCAAAGCATGCATTGGCAGTCCGCCAGAAATGGAAAGATAGCACTTTTTTTTGGATGGGCCCACTCAGCATGGAGGTCCTCCGGCTGGAAGGTTACCAAATGGAGCAAAGGAAGTTCAAAGGGCAGCTCTGCTGGAGATTCATGTGCAACTCACACTCACAAATTCTAACTCACTTAAATAGGGAAGCATTTCAGGAGATGTATAGCCTCTATCAATGAGTGAATTATTGCAGTGCAGTTAAAGCTTAATTTACTGCAAAAGTCAACTTAAGATGTAGCCCTAAGATCATAGTTAAACACTGTGTAATGGTTTCTCTTAAAATCATTAACAAGCCTTTGTTGAAACTTAATTATTGAAAGGACTTAAATCTAATCCAATCCACTTTATTTCTATAGCACACGTTAAAAACAGAGGGTTTACCAAAGTGCTTCACAGCAAACATAACATTATAATAAAATATAATATTACAATAATAGATAAAAGGCATACATAAGAAAAGATAAAAGGCACACAAAAAGGATAATGATGGCAATATTCAGTATCAATATTCCATAAGAACACCAACATTAGTTTGCCTTTACTTTTAAAACTGGTCATTCATATATAATCTTTCCAAAAAACAAATGGCAACTGCAGATTTAGCAAATGTAACATGTTGGGGAATATCTTTAGGTTTTAGACGGTATTTGCAAGATTCCAAATAAATAAACTACAATGCCCATGTTCAAAGTAATACATTTGGTCTTTAAATGGTGTTTACTTACAATTATTTCCTCAGCCAATTTAGGGGGGCTGATGCTGTTATAAACATGTCCAACAGAGAGGGCTTTCAATTGAAGTCCTTCTGATACAAATATTCAATTAAATTGAAAAAGGAATTCAATATTTGAACATCAAAATCATGTTAACACTTCCTGTAAACTAATAAAATCTGAAAAAGCTGCCAGTGGAATAATTAATGGGGTAGTGTTTATTCTTTTGTAGTAACAGCTTATCTTTCCACTGATCAAACTACTGCCAAAAACACCACTGACTCTTAAAAGCTCAGAGCTCTTTCTGAAATGAAAAGCTGTTTCGATGACAACATTCCTGATTAAAGTTTGTACTTTATTGTCAAAACAACGTCTTTAGATTCTTACAATATTAGAGGTATCGTCCTGAATTCTATTAAAATAGTCCTCTTCCTCCCACTATGGCACTCCTCCACACCTCCACTCGGGCAAGTGGTGAGTCAAAGATGTGAAGTGCCTATACCTCTGCTCACACAATGATGATCACACGCTTGAACTTGCCATTCCTTTTAAATTGCTCTGCATTACCTCAGCAGCAGAATGAAGTCTAAAAGGTTTGATGCACAGAGTTTCGTTTGAGACTGTGTTAGCCATGGGGAGGATTCCTGATAATATATAGTCTCGCTTTATAAGGTCCTTGCTGCCCCCTGGACTTGTTTACTACTGAGTGAATGAATTAAATTGTTTCTGGTGTCCAACAGAGAGACCTGAAATACTAATAAGCTAACGCCTGATATAGTCAGACATACTCATCCTGCCACTGGCACCCCAGTGCTTTACACAAAATACATCCAAAAACAACCTGAAGAATACACTTCTCAGAGACTTAAAATGCAATGTCTGGTTTTAGATTTTGCATTTGATAGATGGATGATAAATAGAAATGTGAGTTATTATGATGAACAAGGTGGGTCCGATAGAAAATCTACATAATGCCCTTTTTCTATAGAGTGGTGCAGGAATGAGTCGCAGAACCAGAAACATGAGTTACTATTTTACCAGTTTTGGTTCCTTTCTCTCGAAATCAATGTTTTTTTATCGATCTAGAATAAGATGGCTAAGAGATTTTAAAAGTGTATTTTACAACATAAAATACAACACTAAATACCCCACTTGTGAATGTCTGAAGCTTCTATGTGTTGCTGACTAGAAAACTTCATCACGGCAAACATTAGTGGCCTAAAATGCGTTTTGGCATTCAAATTCATAAAAATAGTGATACAGTATGTAGAAGCTATCCTGCTTAACAAAATGTGTTAGTATCATGAATATTCCTTTGCCAAGGATCTTATTTTCTGCAAAATTCCAAAATCCAATAAAAAAAGAGCAAGAAGTATAACAGAACATTGTTGTTGGACTGGATTATCGGTGTAGAAAGCTTATTTACCAGTTGAGCATTTAAAGTATAGTACAGGTCCATCTATAGTACCAGCCAAACCCTGACTTATATCCAGATACTACATCATTTTATTTGTAAACGTTCAAGTAGCTGTTGATTAAAGATTACAGTTACAAATAGGCACTTGACTTGTAGTATATCAGATATGCACATCACCAATATTGACTTCGCAGAACACCAAAAGACCCACCATGAATGCTAGAAATGGATCTTCGCAAAAAACGTGTCAATGATTTCAAAGATATGGGATAATTTATCACTTTCTAAGAGAAATACTTCCTCTACTGAAAAGCCAAATACTGGGCAGCATGCAATCTGACCTGAAAAGAACAAAATTAAACTCGTTCAGTTCAGGATGACCATCGAGCCATCCTCATGTTCGCCACCTAGACCCTTGTTACGTGCTCCCCTCCATGTTGTATTTTCTGTCTCCCTGCTGCGCAGGTGCACCTGGTCTGCCCTTGGCTCCGCCTCTGCCCAGGTGTTCCTAAATTCCACTCAGCCGGGTCATAAGGAGAGACTGGAGAAGAAGGATCAGTCGGCTATCCTAATGCCGGAAGACTCTGTTCTGTGGATGATCTCTCTGCTGTTTTGGAGCTGTAGACCCCTTTGCTGCTGCTGTTACGATTTGTAGCCTGGAGGACCTGCAGTCTAGTTTTCGTGGCTTTATTTTGTTTCCCATAGGGTTTTGGTTAGATTTCTGGTTAGGGGAGGGAAGCTCTGGGTCCTACGGCCCATGGTGTGGCTGGCTCGGGCCTCCTCCTTCTTTTTGTTTCTTTTGGCCAGTCCTCCAGACCTCGTTAGTTTGCCGGATGGATTGTGGGAGTAACGGCTGTACATTTAATACATTATCGCTGTTAAGTACTGGTTGTTTTGTGGGTCTACCCATGAGTAGGGGGCGGGCCGTAACAACCCTCAATGCTCAACTCCATCATTGTCTTGATGGTGTTATACCAACCTCCTTTGAAGGGTAAAAATGCACCCAATGATACAGCAGATATAAGTCAAGATCCCACGTCTAAGTAGGCGTCTAATTAAATGGCAGCCTATATTTGTTGGCCTCAGTTTCCATGTCAAATGTGAACTCATTTCAGATGTTATCCTATGGAAGCCTTTGAAGGGGTTGAAAGGTAACCCACACAGATATCCTTGTGAGAGACACTTGTATCAGTCTCCAACATCTCAGGACTGGATGAGCAACCATATATGCTGTAAGACTTTAGAACCAGGTCTCTTGACTTAGGTTGCATGATGATGATGATGATGATGATGATGATGATGATGATGATGATGATGATGAAAAGAAGGTTATTTTCTAAATAAGATCCAGCTTCTTTCGCCGTAGCTGTGCTCTCAACAGCTTTACTTTGCTGCAGTCTAATGGACTGGGACGTCTGGATGCTACCTTCAACAGCAATGACACAGGGAGCCGGCCGATCAAAGCATCATCGGAGGATACATGCTAATTCACATGCTAATGACGGAGTTGAGGTAAATGTATTTAGACATTAGCGGATGTGGCAGATACTGTATCTCCAGATGTCTTCATATGTCCCCGGTGTGTCTTTTCAAGGATGACTCTTTACACAGATGGGGCCTGCCAAAAATCAGGAGGAGATTTCTTTCCCTGGGCAAGAATTCCTGGTTCATAAAACACATGGACACCTCTTGCAGGGCATTGCCGTTGGCAGGAGAAAACTGAAGACTGTTCATGCAGAGCCGGTGCCAAAAGTCAGCAAGAATGTAGAAAGGTGTGATTTGTCCACATATTTTGTACAGAGCACTATATAATGTGTGAATTGATACATGTCTCATCTGCAAAATAAAATAAATAAATACTCTAGCGGCTGTGAAATTTTGATTTCACAGACTTGTGCTCCATAGAAGGGCTCATGATGCATTATTCTTTGAAGATGCAGAATAATGTTTACTAGGGATGTAACGATACCAAAAACTCAGGTACAATAATATCGCAATTTGTTTTTTTACTTGAATTTATTTTTCTTTATTAAATAATAGATCTGATTTGTACAGCATTTTAGTAGGATAGTAGTATTTTAAAGTGTCAACAATATAATAATCAGACCCTGCAATAGAATAAATCAAGTTTCGCTTTAGTTTTTCAAGTAACTCAACTCTAACTCACTCAGCACCATCAAGGTTATCTTTTAGGAATATGAGCATGTCCACATTTCCAGGTAGAAGCTGGGATGTTTGGGCGTTTACAATATCCCCTGCTGTGGAAAAAACTCTCTTGCTTGGTACTGATGTTGCTGGGACAGAGAGATATGCTTTGGCCATGGGTGACAGCAGTGGGTCAAACTGTGCATTGTCTCTCCACCACTTCAAAAACAATACAGTTTTTGCCAAGAAGGTGAGGCTTATTGACAGGGCGAGATATAAATATACTGTTGGTACTTGTCAATGTCTCTAGGTATGTACATGTAGCCCTGTAAATATGATGTCCTTTTGTGTTATCTGTTGTTTTATGATCATGTTGTAACTTGCTGCCATGTTGGACAGGTCTCCCTTGAAAAAGAGATCGAGGATCTCAATGGGACCATCTGGTTAAATAAAGGTTTAAAAAAATAAACATATTTAAAAAATAAAAATAAAATGCGGTAGATTTTATCAGTCTCACGACGGTATTGAGACATTTATTTACCGCGATATTCAATATATCGTTACATCCCTAATATTTACCATTACCACAAAGGTTATTGAAAGAGATATTAAATCCTCATATTGCACAATGAAAACTTGAATGTAAAAACAAAATGTCTTCTACTTCTGTTTACATACCCTGTCATATAAGGTTTAGTTGTCATTAATATAACCAGAGACCACCGCCTATAATGAGCTGTAGTGAAAGAAAGCTGATTAATCTGTAATTGGATGATTTTGACCCTTGGCTCTAGATTGACGTGTTTTGCATCCAAATGGCACCACTCTATCTCCGTGCTGCTTTTGAATGTGGGATGTTGCCTCATAAATTTAGTTATCAAGACGTTGTTGACACACTACACTCAAAGCATGCTTAGAATAAAGTATAGGCACCATAGCTGTTTAATAAATCCACACTACATGGGTTATTAATTATAATATCCTTGTATACTTATCAGTTAGTGAGTGCAATTTTGGAAAGCAGCTCCCAATACAACTTAACATAAATACATTTTTGCTATGATTTAACACTTTCTTTTGTTTTACAAGACTTGGTAGAGTTTAGTTTCACTGCACTTCACAAAGTTATATTTTTTATTACGAGCTTGGAATGGCTCTTCTATCTAGTTTTGCATTAAATTCTAGAGTTAAAGAGCGCTCTCAAAACATATTTCACTGTCAACACATAACATAAAAGTTGATTGTTGTAAGTAACGATGCTCCATAAAGTCAATTTAGGGTTGATTCAGTGCAAGAATAAGTAAATGAAAAATGCATTTTATGTGAAGACCAAAGAGTGGTGCAGGAACAGGTCCAAAAACCTGGAAATTAGTGAGCATCTTACAACTTCAGGTTACCTCATCTCAAAAGTGATCTGTGATTTAGGTTAGACGCCTGAAATAAGACCCGTGGTTAGCACAAGCTGAAGAGATTTTCCCTTTTTGTTCTACGACATACAATATGTCAGTAAATGTTGAAAAAAGTTGTTCTACCTGTTGAATTTAATTGTATGTTTGTGCAAACCGTCATTGTGTTTATTATCATTTACTTTCAATACACTTACTGTATTGTTTGATATCATTTGTACTTTTTTTGAATTCATAGTTCTCACAGCGTGACAGCATTAAGCCCAATCACCCAAAGCCTGATGGGAAACTGTAGGGCTAAAACTTAGAGAAAATGTGAATACAAGAAAATAATAGGAGTGATATAGATCTATAAAACTTGGATTTGTTTATGTTACACCTGTAATGCCTTTTTTACAACAAAGAGGCTAGACATAGTCCATCAACAACCTTATAGGCAAAATAAAATGTAAACAAATTATTACATACGTCCCTCTACAAAGACAAGGAGTCTTTAAATCATCTTTACACCAAGCAAGATCATAATTACTGGATCAGCTGTGAGGGTCTCCATTGAATTGGACAGTGAAATTTGCATTGCCAATTAAAATGCATTGTGTTGATTTGCAGCACTAATGTGGCACGATGCACTTCCACTGCACAGAGGTGTTAACTTGGCTATTAGTCACAAAGAGAAATAATTATTTTAAATGCCAAATGTTTGATTAATATACAGTTGTGTCTCATAGATCGTAATTATAAGTAACCACAAAGACTCTGTAGCAGACAATGATTTGTAACTATTAAATTATAAATATTCAACGCACTTTGTTCTTCCAGTGCTTTTCTGCTCACGGTTTGTAATTTACTCAGTGGTTCCTCACCAACATAGACACTCACACACTCACAATGGAAACCATACTTAAGACCTTAACAACCTCGGTCTCTGACAGAAAAATAGCCATTGTGTGAACTTCACCACCAAGCAAGGTCAGAGCAACATTCTAGCAAATCTTCTAAATAGCATTACTTGTATTCCATTTTCCAAGCAGCAGTATTTGTACAAAGGCGGCAGGAAGATCCATTGATCATAATGATGGAAATGTGATACCGACTCATTATAAGATGTGTAGATTGTTATGTTGGGTCATTTGTGAATGCCATTCCAGGAACTGTGTGGGTTGTTGTAAAGAAAAAGAAAAGGCTCAGTTGCTTTCTCTTTGAACGTTAAGTATTCAGTGTATGCCAAGTCAAACTTAAGAGCGTGAGTGGGCAACACTAGGTCTTAGGGCTGCTCGATTATGGCAAAAATCATAATTTCGATTATTTGGGTCAATAATTGTAATTGCGATTATTAAATGCGATTATTCATTGACTTTGAAAACATCCATTTATTGTACTTTAAAACAAATACAAATAATAATTTGAACTTTTTAACTGTTGAATTATACGTTCAAGGTATTCAACTGAAAAACTATGGAGCTATTTCAGGGTCATAAGTTTTGATCATTCAAAAAAATACAATTTATTTGAAAATTCAAGTTTTTATCATGAACTTTGAAAAATACAATGATGTATTCAAAATAAAAAAAAGTATTTGAAATAATTTTTCAGGTTGAATATTATTTTTGATTCAGTTCAGCAATTTTTTTGAATAATATATATTTTTTCAGATTTCACTTTTATACATATTTTGATATTTGAATCCTTATTTTTTTCAGCACAGATTTTTCGTTTTCAGATTCAAAACAATTATTTTTTCAGTTTCAAATCTTGTTTTTTCAGGTTTCACATTGCTTTTCACCTTCAGATCGTTTTTCACTTTCAGATCTTTTTTTTTCGCTTTCAGATCTTTTTTTTTCGCTTTCAGACTTTTGACCCTGATATTGCTTCGCGGGGCTTACCAAAGAGTAGTTTGGCATCCTGATTGACAGGCCTCCCCCTGTCATGTTGCCTTCATGGATGTTAGAAAACTGAGACCAGCGTCAAAGTTCCGTTAAGCGAGCTGTTGAGCATCGTAGTTGGCAACAATCAAGTACAAATAAACTGTGTTTATGTGTTCGAATGTGAAAATTACGTATCCGCAACGAGCCAGCAGGTTGT
>NW_011338125.1:0-17190 GCF_000735185.1 Notothenia coriiceps
TTTTGGAAAATAGCTGGAAATAAAGTCTGTGGAAAACGAACCTGTTTGATAAATGCAGGTTTTGTTCAGCCGGATAATCTCTGCATGTCTACCCTACTTTGATAATTTTCTAATCATAAATCTAATCGATAGATTATAAAAGGGTTTTAGGACGCGTCACTGCACCACTAGAAGGCAACTCCATCGATCAAGCTGGCTGAAACTTTCTCTCCCTCTTCTTCTCATGCTCCCTGTCACTCTCCTTTAACTCCTCCGGTGACTTTCTTTTATTTGAAGATTGTTTTTTGCCCGGCGCTTGGCCGGTTACCGCTGGTATTAAAAACATTTTGGCGAATGGTTAGGCGGCGCGATAGTCTGTAGTGAAGGAGCGCACTCCCGCTCACGGGAGCCTGCTCGCGCTGCGCTCCGCAGCAAACAGCTGTTTGCTTTTCACCCAACAATGACAACTGACTCAAGAAACGCTATGTTGTAGCGTTGATAAACGAAACAATTTAACTAAATTGATAGTCAAAATACCAATACCACAGGAAACATTTTTTTTTAAACAATATTTTTAGTGGCCCGAGCGGGCAAGTGGAAAGTACGTTATGCTGGCCCGGGGTGTCTAAATAGTGCTTCCGGGCCAGCGGGCCAATTATAATGTCGAGCCCTGATTATGCTCCACCAATAAAAAATAAAACAGTGATGGGTGTGTAAAAGGAAACAAACTTACTCTAAACAGCTCCTTTAAGTCATAGAACTGACCATGTATATCACCACACACCTATGAGAGAGAACACATTATTAGCACATGTAATACTTATTTTTTTAATGATAAATATAAGCTACAAAGAGCAGTAATTCAATGTGACTTACTGTGACGGGGGAGTCTACTCTCTGGACATTGCTTTCCTCAACCAGAATCTCTCTGAAAATAAATACAAATAAAGCAAGATTGGTCAACTTTACATCATCACTTATATTACAAATGCCAGAGCAATGTAATGAGGGGGAAATCCTGGTACTGTTAACCCTAGCTAACCTACGGAAAAAAGCTTTGTGCAACATAAATTCTAATAAATAGATTTACCTTGTGGTTTCTTATTACATTCTAATTTAAAAACAAAAGTGTTATGACAATGTCAATGCAGGGCAGGATATGAAATAAGCCACAAAACCATTTATAAATTGTACCAAAGTGTATTTATAAGTTTTAATATACAAGCATGGCTGGAGTAAAGTATTGAAATAAAGATTGGCTCTTTGTTCACATCTATCCTCCTTCACATGTCACAGTGCTGCTCATAACAGCGTTTATCCTTGCTTGAGTAGCACTGAACTCTTGATGAGTCGCCGTTCATAGCAGAATGCACTGAGCTCATTTAAATTCTATGCATGCAGTGATTGGAAGCGATCTGTCAGTCCTTAAGTACTGATCCTGATCAAATTGGTGTTTGCACTGTGTTAACAAGGGTATTGTGATACTTTTCTAATATCAGTATATTATTCAACATGTATGCCTCCACCAAACAAACAAACAAGTTGCAATTTAGATGCATGTCTACATGAGGTAAATACTATATTCGAATAATATGTAGTAGGCTGTTAGGAGACCAGCATTTGTTAATTTAATTTGTGTGTTGAATGGTGGTATCTCACAGGAGACATTAGCTCTTATAATACTTTATATATAGTTTTCTCCCATGTGTGTGTATTGTGTGAAGTTGATCATTACCTGGCTTTGGCACACAGAGCCTTCACTTCATTTTCTTTGATGAGTTCACAGCGTCTGAGCTGCTCTATCTGTCGGTCCAGGTCACTGATGTCCCCCATAGTGACACACATAGGGAGAGCTGCTCACACAGAGACACACACTCTGGTTCTTCTGACACACACCGGCCCGGGACTCTAATGGGACAGGAACTACACACTCCCTCTTCGGAAACACACAGGGCTTCAACACTTGGTCAGCCTCTTCTTATCGAGACGCTCCGAATGAGAACTGTAACGGGAACAAACGGCCAAGCAGTTAAACAATGAATCTGAATATAGGCAAAGCAAGGCAGCCACATTTGAGTAACATGGATAAGATTCACGTTTTGAATGCAAGATAACCAACTAAGCAAATATGAATAATACCAGTTACAATAAACCTGAGAAATTCGACTTTATTCGTCCAGGAATGTGAGGCCTAAGGGCGTAGCTAAATGGTAAGCTAACCATTAGCACGCTAGCTTAGATCACAGCTAACTACGTCAGCGAACAACTGATTGTTTGATATCTCTGCCAACCATTTTGTTTAGGAATTCGTCCTGACGGTTAACAATAATGTCTACCGAGCGGTAGCTAACAACCGCCAATACTGTATGTGCTAATGAAATAAGAAGCGTGTTTAGCTTAGCTGTATGTTAGCTTGCTGCCTCTCGAGGCACCAGGCGGCGTCAACACTGTTAGCGCTGCTTGGCTAACTTTGTGAACAGAACAGCTAAGGCTAGCAACACAGGCTAGCTAAGGCTAGAAACACATATCAGAAGCATTCACACGACGCTGTAACACGAAACATGCGTTAGAGTGATTACCGTGAAGTGTATGATAGCTGAACGGTGACAAACAAACATATATTTGTTTCATCCCGTGGATTGATCCACCGGCTGGTTCTCTTCTTCCCACGGTAGCTAACGTGTTTTGCCGGGTCCAATCCTGCTCCCGTGCTCATGAACACGCACAACTTGACTATGACTTCCGGTATCGGGAGCGCGCCTGGGTTTGATAATTATACAGCTTCAGTGGTTTGACTATTTATAGGTTTATGGTTGAGTACATTTAACATGTTTTACTCATTGTACAAACTTCTAACAATGTTTCTCTCAAATTTAAAATGAAAATATGTTCAGTTGGAGAATGTATTTACAGAAAGTTGCAACTGGTCAAAAAACATGCACTGGTTTCAGAAAAGAACATTACAATAACAATGTTTTAACTTAAGAGTTCATCACCATTTGGATGAATAACCCTTTATATATACAGTCTATGGAATAACCCTGATTCACGGTCACAGCTCACAGCTTTAATGAGTGTTGACATCTTTCCATCCTCTGGCTGACTTTATGATTTTTTTCGTGAAATAAATATACATACTTATACATAAACTGTATATCCTACTGTGATGTGAAAACCTGAAGCATAACCTTAGATTGAGAATCTATCAATAGTAGAAGGGAGCAGGCACGGATGCAATGTTTAGAATTGAAAATAAATCTGACCTGTTGTGTAGAAAAACAATACCAGACATATGATTATTCAAGCTCAGTATTTTTATATGGAAACACATCGAAAGGAGATCTTTGAATCTTTTCCGCTGTTGCACAACTGTGATCATTTAGGGCCACATTTAACCACAGGGTGTCAGTAGTGGTTTGTTACTATACCTGAGGATATATGAAAAAAAGTCAGTAAAGTTTGGAACTGAATCAGAGCTAAAGGTTTAATGATTCATGTAGAACGATAAAAGAAATGAACACAAAACACATCGTTGATAAAAATGAGGCTCAACTTTCACTTTAATTACAGGTAAACTTGAGCTGAAAAGATGATTTGACAGAAAAGGATCAGCAATTATAATACAGTCATCGATTTTGGTCCAACAGAGCAATTCGAAGAAGTCACATTAAGTGAATTGTGATGAGCATTTTCATTATTATCTGACATTTGATTAATGTTTAAAGATAGAGTTATTGGGAAAATGGTCTAGACGTAACCGTCGTTAGTTGCAGTGCAAATGAGCAAAATAGCTAGGAATGAAATCATTCAATATAAAAATTCAAAGGTGGCAGCAAGCAGATTTGTATGTTCAATTGATTTGAAAACAGATGATCTGCATATGCATACATCAGAATACTTTATTTATCCAGGGGGAAATTGGGGTTTATGACTGTTGCTCCATTTAAAATGATATATATATATATATATATATATATATATATATATACGAAAGAGAAAGAAATACAAAATAAAAATAATGAAAATATTAATATAAACATAAGATGTTAAAGTAAACAATACAATTTAATAAAGATGTATGTACATTTAATAATATTAGTATTTTAAAGCTCTGGGCATAGTCCAGTTTTTCATATTGTTACACTATATTCAATATTAAAGCACACAAAAGACCTTTATCTTTGGTAGAAAGGTGTAGTAAAAGGCATGCGACCCGTTGTAAAAGTACCATAGACAGAGAAGCAACAACACAGGTCCGTCAGTTGACCTGCTTCTAATAAAGAAGGCACTAAAAAACCTTTTAACTTCCTTTGTTAACATCACTTTGACGTGTTAAACCACAAACAGTCAGTACTCAATAGCTGTGTCAACTGTGTCAGTATCAAGGACACTTCAGCAAAATGCAATAACGTAAAAACAGATTAAAGTTCCCACAACATCATATCAATTAAAATATTGAAAATGTCTAATCACATTTTAGCCTTCAGTACAGAATTGTGTTGTACTACTTTTTTTGGATTAAAAGCTTAACATGGTTGTATAATGTTAACCTTAGTAAGATAAGTTGTATGTTTGAAAATAAGATGATCTACTATGTCCATTTCTTCATTCAGCCTAACTGCGACTGCTGTAGACATCAACTGGATATTTCCTGACATGCATTTGCTTCTTCATATTAAACGTTTTTTACTATTGAACCCAAGAAAAGATATCCCCAAAAGCATAAAGGGCCTCTTTAACTTGCAAAGCAGCTAAAGAAAAAGTGTTTTTGTCACAGAGGTTACTGCACTACAAGTCTGCAATCATTTTCTGCCGGCAACAGACTTCTAATACCGTTTTTGCATTATTCATTTGAGTTAGCTTTTACCATGCCTTCTGTAAAGAAATACTGGGAAACAGGCTCCAAATCAGAGGTGTGCTTCCCAAAAAGCAGCAGTAGTTGATCAGTAGTAGAAGTAGGTCAAAAGTGTTTCCACCACCACCACTTTTATGTAGGAATTTAGTCTCCTGTTTTCAATCCCTGAAATAGCAGGCACCCACCCACTTCCTGCTGATTCATGGTGGAGTTGTGTGTGGGCTGCTTCATAGGGAACAGAAGTATCTGTGCACGGGGAAAGCAGCGAGTCCAGCCAGAGCGATGCCCAGACTGTCTCCTACACTGGCAGCAGCCATGGCAAACTCCCTGTGTGTGTCTTCAGACTGTGGACACAACAAAGAATTCAGGATGAACACACACTGGACATGTGATGTAGAATAATGAACAAGTCAGTTGTACACAGAGCAGGGCGGTATGCTGATGCATCACCAAACACTCTCTTAAAAGTATACTTGCCAGCAGTTTAAACCTGGAAATGTTGAGTACCCAAACAGTTTATGTTCGAAATGTATAGTGTAGGTCCTCAGCACATAGAAACTACCGGATGCTAACTTGCCTATGTTATATAATTGGCATAAGTTGTGTTACTTAGCATTAATTAGCATATGTAGACAAAAGCTAAGAAATGGCAGATTTGGAAATTTTTTGGATGTTTTTTGTAGGTTATTGAAGGATGTTCAATAAATTTCAGCCAACCGGGAGTACAGATATGGCCACGTTCTGGTTCAAACTGAAATTCTTGATCCTGAAAGCTCAGATATCGATATTACATCCTCAATAACCTCCAAGACCACTCCAAAATTGTCCAAATGGGCCAAGATTTTTTTTTAGCTATTGTCTGCATACAGTATGCTAAATAACGCAACTTGTGCTAATTGCCCAACATAATGTAAGTTAGCATCTGGAAGTTTCTATGTGCTGGGGACCCGTACTATACATTTCTAACATAACACTTTGGGGAACTCAACATTTCCGGGTTCACAATAAGCAACTGGCAAATAAACTATAAAGGGTTTGAAGTGGAATAAAAAGACTTACCCCTAAAGTCAATGAATTATCACAATCTACATTTTGATCAATGGTGCAGCCTACCTCCTTGCTGATGAAGTAGAAGGTGTTGACGTAGGCCGCTCCGCCCAGCAGACCCTCGTAGAGGATGATGGCGAACACGGTCCAGGGATTGGGCAGGAAGTGAAAACGCACCGCCAGCAGGAGCAGCAGCGCGTTCACCACCTGGAGCACAGACAGCAGAGTCAGCAGTATGCAAACATCCACCCACAGATTAGAAGGAAAAGGATTTGTACTTGGACTGTTGTTAATATTTTAGGAAATATTTTATTCTGTGCATATTTGTGATAACAGCTGGTGATAAAGATAGGTGTGTGGTGTTTATTAACAGGTAGGTTTACACGTACGAGGAATTTGACTCGGGGTCATGGTGCATAAAAACAAGAATTAAAAACACAGATAGAGAACTAGAAAAATATTAAAAATAATAAAAAATATAGTCAAATATAACAGTATTACCTTCTAAATAATAAAATATATTAACAATTCCTAAAGCAAAATTAATGGTGATCACAGCGTATTTTGTGATTAACCCTAAATTACAGGAAATTTCTTATGAAATAAAATAAATAAAAAAGATTTCCAACAGTCTTTAATTTAACAAAATAAAATGAACACAAAAGATGCCAATAAAAAAAGTGATAGCTATATTTGAAAGAGCAGTTTTCTACTGTTTTGTTCAGCAAGATAATCTCTTCATATCAACACCACTTAGTAGTTGAAGCATAAAAGCAATTACCCAAAGTAAAAAACTAATGGCCAGCGCTAAACTAAAGGCGGCTAATAGAAAAGAATGGGAGGAATGAAAACCTCTTTAATGGTCACACATGCAGAGAACACAGCACACAAAGTGACATTTGACCTCTGCATTTAACCCATCCTAGTACTAGGAGC
Source organism: Notothenia coriiceps (assembly GCF_000735185.1). Lineage (NCBI taxonomy): Eukaryota > Metazoa > Chordata > Actinopteri > Perciformes > Nototheniidae > Notothenia > Notothenia coriiceps. The sequence goes on from NW_011338125.1 coordinate 6,818, forward strand.
AGTGGGCAGCTATTGTACAGCGCCCGGGGGGGTTTACTGACATATTTCATGTAGGACATTTTAAGTATTCAAATGCTAACTAATTTCCGAGTTAATGAGTCAGTCATGAACCACACTATCTGGGTTAGGCTCAATGACTCAAAACCCTGGTTCACTCGTGGACTGAAAAACGCATGCTGTAAAGAAAATGCACTCTAGGACATTTTTGAAAAGTAAAAGCACTGAAGATGAAAGTCGTTATAAATTGTATAAAAACAAATTGACTACAATCCTTAGAAACTGTGAAAAACGATACTTCTCTGAAAAATTAGAAAATGCCATAGGAGATATGAAAACCACTTGGAAGGTAATTAATAGCATAATTAAGAAAAAAATAACTGACAACAGAAATGAATTCAAGAAATTCCAAACCGAAGGAAAAACCCCAACGGATGTTGCAAATAGCTTTAATGAGTTCTTTACTGAAATTGGCCCCAATCTGGCGAGTAAAATCAGCCCAACTTCATCTAAATTGGATGATTTTCTGAAAAACTGCAACCAACAGAGTATGTTCCTGAACCCAATTACAGAAAATGAACTGCTTGATATTGTTAATACTCAACACAGTAAACAGTCCAAAGATTATTTAGGACTTAATATGAATATTGTTAAACAAGTTGCACCAAACATTGTAGCCCCCCTAGTAAATATATGCAATAAATCGTTCCAACAAGGTATTTTTCCCAATTAAATGAAAATCGCGAAGGTGATTCCGGTTTTCAAATCATCTAGTTTTTTAATAATTATAGCCAGATTTCTTTACTACCACAATTCTCAAAAATCCTGGAAAAACCTTTTAACAACCGTCTGGAGTCATTCCTCAGCAAATGTAATATACTATGCCCCAGCCAATATGGATTTCTGAAAAATCACTACTTCTTCAGCAGTAATTGAACTGGTTGAAGAAATTACCAACAACATTGAGAAAAAAATGATTACAGCTAATATATTAATTGACCATAAAAAGGCTTTTGATACTGTGAACCATACCATACTGCTACACAAATTAGAACATTATGGCATAAGGGGTCAAGCCAAAGAATGGGTCAAGAGTTATCTGATAAATAGGCTACAATATGTGGATATAGACGAGGTGAAATCAAACAATCTTCCTATAACATGTGGAGTCCCTCAAGGATCAATTTTAGGTCCAAAACTGTCCCTGATTTATGGGTCATTCCAGAATTGGAGGACATTTCATGTTCCCCATATAAAAAATCTAATAATCCATGCCCAGAATGCTAAAACATGCACTTGTTGTGTTAAACATACTTGTCTTGAGACAAAATGTCTATAAAGTTGTAGAAAAAGTGGTTTCAAAATATTATTTAAATGATCAAATAGCTCTCGAACATCCCCTAAAATGGCATTTTTCTCTCGTCCCCGCTTCTTGGTGAACAACTTGCATGTCAAATATAACATTTAAAATAGACATTTTATTTACTTTTTTTTTTATTATTCTATTGATATATGTCTCTTGTAATGGTAAAATAAATTTGTTAAATCATAAACATATTTTAAATAACAGTAATTTTGCACAGAAGGTGTGTCCCTCAACATGCGTTCAACCCTGTTACCCAAACCTTTTTAGATTGGCAGAAGAAGTGAAAAAACTGTAAGTCAGATGACATCAGCAAGCCATGTGCTAGTGCCATGGGTAGACCAAAACTAAGTACTCTCTTTTATTTTTCATATTTTTACTATCTTTTCAGTCTTAAAAGAGTGTGGCACTCTGACCCACTCAACCCTGTTAATGATATTATCAGAATAAAGCATATTAGTTTCCAAGTTATCTTTCTTGCATTAGATATCCAAGTTTGTCCTTGCATTTAAAGTAGCATTACATGCTACATCTAGCAATAATTCCTGAGGTTAAAGCTCAAATTAGTATTGATTTTCAACCCTGTTACTTTCAACCCTGTTACTATACTTAGGGTAACAGGGGTTATTCATTGGAAAATATACATTTGATGCCTAGCTGGGCAAATCACTTTTTTTGATGGTTTATTATCTGTTTTTCCTAAATACATAAAAAAAAATTATAAAATAAAAGGTTCATTTTTCAAAAATGTTGGTGTCTAAATTTTCCTCCAATTCTGGATATTAATTACATTATCAACACCTCCGACATGTTAAAATTCATTATGTTTGCCGATGATACCACCATTCTCTGCTCCCATCATAATCTTGGTGATCTTGTTAAAATTGTTAGTGCAGAATTATAAATACTATGTAACCAGTTACATAGTATTTATAATTCTGCACTAACAATTTTAACAAGATCACCAAGATTATGATGGGAGCAGAGAATGGTGGTATCATCGGCAAACATAATGAATTNGATTTTTAAAGAATTGATTTGCAAATTATGGTGGCAAATAAGTATTTTGTCAATAACAAAAGTTCATCTCAATACTTTGTTATATACCCTTTGTTGGCAATGACAGAGGTCAAACGTTTTCTGTCAGTCTTCACAAGGTTTTCACACACTGTTGCTGGTATTTTGGCCCATTCCTCCATGCAGATCTCCTCTAGAGCAGTGATGTTTTGGGGCTGTCGCTGGGCAACACGGACTTTCAACTCCCTCCAAAGATTTTCTATGGGGTTGAGATCTGGAGACTGGCTAGGCCACTCCAGGACCTTGAAATGCTTCTTACGAAGCCACTCCTTCGTTGCCCGGGCGGTGTGTTTGGGATCATTGTCATGCTGAAAGACCCAGCCACGTTTCATCTTCAATGCCCTTGCTGATGGAAGGAGGTTGTCACTCAAAATCTCACGATACATGGCCCCATTCATTCTTTCCTTTACACGTATCAGTTGTCCTGGTCCCTTTGCAGAAAAACAGCCCCTAAGCATGATGTTTCCACCCCCATGTTTCACAGTAGGTATGGTGTTCTTTGGATGCAACTCAGCATTCTTTCTCCTCCAAACACGTCTAGTTGAGTTTTTACCAAAAGTTCTATTTTGGTTTCATCTGACCATATGACATTCTCCCAATCCTCTTCTGGATCATCTAAATGCTCTCTAGCAAACTTCAGACGGGCCTGGACATGTACTGACTTAAGCAGGGCAACACGTCTGGCACTGCAGGATTTGAGTCCCTGGCGGCGTAGTGTGTTACTGATGGTAGCCTTTGTTACTTTGGTCCCAGCTCTCTGCAGGTCATTGACTAGGTCCCCCCGTGTGGTTCTGGGATTTTTGCTCACCGTTCTTGTGATCATTTTGACCCCAAGGGGTGAGATCTTGCGTGGAGCCCCAGATCGAGGGAGATTATCAGTGGTCTTGTATGTCTTCCATTTTCTAACAATTGCTCCCACAGTTGATTTCTTCACACCAAGCTGCTTACCTATTGCAGATTCAGTCTTCCTAGCCTGGTGCAGGTCTACAGTTTTGTTTCTGGTGTCCTTTGACAGCTCTTTGGTCTTGGCCATAGTGGAGTTTGGAGTGTGACTGTTTGAGGTTGTGGACAGGTGTGTTTTTATACTGATAACGAGTTCAAACAGGTGCCATTAATACAGTTCACAAGTGGAGGACAGAGGAGGCTCTTAAAGAAGAAGTTACAGGTCTGTGAGAGCCAGAAATCTTGTTTGTTTGTAGGTGACCAAATACTTATTTTCCACCATAATTTGCAAATAAATTCTTTAAAAATCAGACAATGTGATTTTCTGGATTTTTTTTTTTTCTCTCATTTTGTCTCTCATAGTTGAGGTATACCTAGGATGAAAATTACAGGCCTCTCATCTTTTTAAGTGGGAGAACTTGCACAATTGGTGGCTGACTAAATACTTTTTTGCCCCAATGTATGCATGGGTTTCAGACCTCATATAATGGAGCAAAAACAAGTTCATATTACTTTATATATATAACACCACAATACTGATATTTGAACTAAGGAAGAGTTCAATAATGAATATTTGGTGCAATAACCCTGATTGACAGTTACAGCTTTCATTAGTGTCACCATCCTCTAGCTGACTTTATGCCACTCCTGCCCCAAACATGTAGACAACCGTTCATGAGCATCAATGTTTATCTTGATAACTGGGTATCCTGAGGTTTGTAAATGCAGGTTTGGGGATTAGTCAAACCGTGATCTGCTGCTCCTCCATACACACCTCGACTGACCTGTCTGTTGACAAACCTCAGAGTGTTGGGAGCTTGGCATAGCAAAAGAAAACATGTCTTCTTGGTTCATCTTGTATGTGGCTTGGTTCATATGTCTTTCACAAATCTCCCTTATTCAAGCCTAGCTGAAGCCTCATCACCAATTCTCAACAGACTGTATCACTGGGCGTGAAACATGTTGCCTCTCCAGCACTCTGGTAAACCATTAGAAGACTTGTGAAAAGCTACAAATGTGACTCATCAGAGAACATGGCCTTACTCCAGTCCTCTATAGTCCAGCCCTTATGGTCTTTGTTGACTCATCTTTGAGGTAATAACTTTCTTTTACTATATACAAATATTAAAATACATTAAAAATGGATACTATACTTGATACATATGTTGTGGTTAAATGAAGTATTGAATAAGAATGAACCTGTTTTCTTTTGCATTATTACAAGTATAAAACCACGTCATCTTTTGTTTTTGTAACCATTTTTTACTTTATCCAAATACATACTCCGATAGACAATATTCTTATTTTTTACTTGCTATTTTATCAGTGCTTTTTGGAATAAATCTAAAACAATTATTTTACTCAAACATATCTTTAAATAGTAAAAACCAGAGAAACGAATCATTTAGCACGGGTCTCTTTTCCACAGCTCTATTTTTATAAATTGTAGTGTGTGTGAGAATGTTCTATTTCAAAATGAGGTGTTGCAGAAAAGCCAACGTTGGATTAATACATGTCATTAATCCATAATTCCTGTTTGCAGTTCCTCACAAGGGTCAATAATGTCACATGTTTGGGAGACACAGAGGAAATACTTGAATACTGTCTTGAATAATCATGATTAAAGCTTATTAACTGTACTGGTGACATTTATATTGAAATGATATAAGAACACAACTGTATTGTCCACTAAAGTGTCAAATTGTCAGTTGCACATCGAGCAGTTCAGTGCAGGTTACAGAGAGGCGTGGTGGGGTAAATGCTTGAGGAAGAAACATGATTAGATCTATTAACCACACATACCACTATTCACTTTAAGCTAATTTCATAAGGCGGCTCTGTGCCTCCCTCCTGTGTGTTTCAGGAGTGATCTTTGCCAGTATCAGCGCCGGACTGGGAGAACTGTCCTTCCTCTCCCTCACTGTGTACTTCAGCAGGTAAACACTTCCTTTAACCAAGGATGAACTGATTACACTTGTGTGGTCAAAGTTCACTGTGACCTCACAACACGGTGAGGGCAGGTCTAGTTTTGCGCTTCACTCTGAAATCGCTGATGTTAGAGCTTATTCAGAGGAAACTAAAAGGAAGCACCTTCCACACAACGCTCTCCTCTCAATGCCGTGCAGTGCAACAATTATGTGACTCAAGCTAGTGCTAACTCATGAAAGAGCATTTAAATAGCTCTTTGTCACAAACCTAAAGCAGTGGTTAATGACCAGGCGATTGTCAGCAATGATGTCACATCATAACTTCTGATGGTCTGTCTATAGAGTGGTGCAGGTATGAGTCTGATAAACAGGAGATGAGTCAACAATTCTGTTTCGCTGCTCTCAAATGAAATGGTTTTTTAATAGGTTTTGGTTCGAGGCCTGAAATAAAGGTATCATAAACGTGTGTTTGCCACAGATTTTATTTTCTGCAATATTCCAATATCCAATCCAAAAGTCCAATGGAGTCCTTGTGATCCAACTTCCCCCCCCCCCGGCAGGGATGTGCTGGGCGCCTGGGGCTCAGGCACCGGAGGAGCTGGTGTCGCTGGAGCCTTCCTGTACTCAGGACTCACCCAGGTGGGCCTGCCTCCCCAGGTCACGCTCCAAATCATGCTGGTGGTCCCGTTCGCTATGTTGATCAGGTGAGCGTGGAGTTCCAGAGCTGATAAGACATTATGACGCATTTGCACAATAACAGACTGACATTCTTTAAAGATGATATGCTGCTTCATACAGCTGAAGATAGACAGGACAGTGGGTCATTATTACACTTTTCATGGTTTGTTTTATAACTTTGAATCTCAGTGGATGTATTTAGAATAGTCTCAAATTGATTGACTGAAGGTAAAATTAGTAAATAAAAAAAGAGTTATCAAGAACATCAAAACAACAATTATTTTCACGATAAACACTTGATTGATGATGAGGTAGTAAAAAAGTAAACCATACTTTGGTCTTTCATTTTTTACCTCTACCTAATATTGTATTGCACTATTTAAATATATTTTCCTTTTTACAAACAACTGATCAGAGGAAGATCTTGGGTAGATAATGATGAGAAAATAATGATTTGTTTGTTTGTGGGAGAGATCTCCTTCTTCAGGGAACACAGGGATGTTAACCTTTGCACACCATTGAAATGCACATAAACAAAATAAACGCACTAGAGGAAAGTCAAAACTCCAAAAAGCAGAATCACCTCAGTTCTTCTCACCGTTCAAATGAAAACATTTGTACTTTTGCTTCCCCCCCCCCCACCAGCTACTTCTTCCTGCTGGCTCCTCCACCTACTCTCCCTCAGTGGAGAGAGAAGCAGTATGCTGCGGTGGTGTCAGAGGAGAGGCAGCAGCTGATGGATGACTCAGAGGAAGAGGAGCAGGGAGAGTCAACCCCAGGTACATGTCACAGACAAATCAAAAAGGTTCAAGTGGATGGAATTGAAATGACACTAACGAGTTTAGTTGCCGTTGTGCATTACACACATGGAAGGCCTTTGAGTGCATTACTGTTATTTGATCAGATAATAAAGGAAGCACATGTTGTTTCAGTGGGGAAAACGTTTAAACTTCATTTCGATATGAAAGGGATTTCATATAAGCACACCTCTGATTTTAAACAAGTGATTACATTAAACACCAGGCCTCATGGTGAGATTTAAGGTCAGATTAAGTCATTGGCGTCAGTTTATCTCAGTGTGGAGGAAGTGGTTTCAGTGATAAGGAATGTACGTGGGTGGACTCGTGCGGGGAAACTGAGATATGTTGGATGTTATCCGCTCTGTGTTGCAGAGAAAACTAATATTTACACTTTGAACTCAATGTGTTAATAACTTCTTTTGATACTGCAAAAATAGCAGTTTCACCCAACTTCCATTCTGAGTGCTCAGCTTGGCTACACAATTAGATGGCAACACATATTTATACATATTTACCAAAACAAACTATCTAAAGAGAAAGAATAAAATAATGTTAATATACCATTTGTACTGCTGTTTTTTTAAATGGACACTATTGTCCTCTAATGACATATTATTTTTTTAAGGGATGCACAAGGCCTAAACCTGCAGATTTAGATTATTTTTGGAGTAGCGGAAACACATGCTAACACATCATTGACATATTAAGACCTTTTGAGATGATAACCCAAATAGTTTATTTATAGAGCACTTTAAACCTCCAGACCAAAGTGCTGTACTGTCAAATAAACAAAACAAAACATACAAAAAATCACACAGCACAGCTCACACACCATAAAACAAGTACAAGTAAAAAACAATAGACAATTTAAAAGCAACACTCTAAAAGATGTCAATACGCTAAGGAGAAGATGTGGGTTTTAAGAAGCGACTTAAAAACAGGCAGTGTGTCTGATATGCAGGGCAGATCGTTCCACAGTGTGGGAACCACGGTCCCCTCTGAGCTTAGACCTGGTTCTGGGCACGTTCAGGAGCAGTTGATCAGCTGACCTGAGAGGGCGGTTGTGCGTGTAAGGGTGTAGCAGCTGAGAAAGATATTGTGGGGTCATGCCATCCACCAGCTCCTGAGGCAAATAGTATCACCTCCTTTGGTTCCACTTCACCTGATGCATATTACTGGAATATAGTAACACAGATCTAATAGTTCCCTTCTCTTGAGGGGATAGAATTAGCTTCTTCTTGTCAGTTTTAATTAATGTATAACCACTTTATGCGCAAGTGCTGCATTGTTAATCAAAATCTTATCGTAATCACAATTCAAACCCGTGCAGTATCTAAATTCCACAATGTTTTGGTAAAGAGCAAATATCTTTAATATGATTTTATATTCATGATTGTGCTGCTGCAGAGAAGTCCTGGTCTACAAACGGCATTCTCCCGCTACGATCCTCATTTGGTACAGATCCACACAATGATCATTTTAATTTTCTTTTCTAAATGATGCTCCTTCCCTCAATTATTGCAAATCATATTGCAATTGGAATATCAGTCAAAATATTTGCAAGTTATACTTTTTTCAAAATCATACAGCCCTAATATGGGCAGCCTGAGTTGCTGAGACCATGCTGTTTCTCGCTTATTTGACAACACAGGCAGATTTCAAGAGGCTTTTCACAATGAATGAATCATGTTATTGGTTCATGCTTTCGTCCCCCTCAATGTAACAGGGAACAGGAGCAGCGGACCGCTCACCCCTAAAGAAAAACTTCATGTCATCAGAGTAAGCAATCTTCCCTTCATTTTAAATATGAGTATCTTTCTGATCAGCCCTAACATCTCTTGTTCCTGTGAGCAGGGCCTGATGAGGTTTGTGTTCCCGCTGGGACTGGTCTACTTCGCTGAGTATTTCATCAACCAGGGCCTGGTAAGCTTGAGTTGTTGGGCCAAATCCGACATTAGTGTGCTGTAGTCTGAAAGATGGTATGAATTGATGGTTCATGACATTTCAACTTTTGAAAATATAGCTAATAGAGTGGTGCAGTGATCACTTGTTTTTCTCTGCCGACATGAATGTTAACATCAGAAGGGCTCGCTCAACAAAAGTGTAATGGCTATATATATAACCAATGGCAAAAAGAAGCCTCAGACATTCACCAGTGGGGTATTTAGACTATGTTTTTGTCTAAGATAAAACATTAACATATCTTAAAGGGGACCTATCATGCAAAATGTACTTTTGTATGTCTTCTATACATAAATATGTGTGTCTCCCCGGTGTGTCAGGGAACTCACAAAGTGTCAGAAAACAAAACCTTCTCTCTTTTCCTCCGTACCGAAATCTCTAAAAACGGGGGTACAATGAGCCCACGGACCTATCAGAAACGTCGCTATCAGAAACAATGCCCGACATGTTTTGGACGTAATATGGTCTTTGTTTACATTAGCAAGCATCGCTGACACTCAGAGCTAACGCTGTACTGGAGAGAGTGTATGTGTAAAGAAGCAGGAAATATAAAAAGGAACTCACCTTGTGATAAACCCGCAAGAGAAAAAGCATTTGGGCTCCATACTGTTTCAGATATAATCCTTGATGTGGTTTGGAACATGATAGTATTTAATCACGGGAGTATTTAGCTGAGTATCTCGTAGAATTCTGAGCAGGCATTTGCTCCCCCTCCTTTTTTTTCTTTTTTTCAAGTTAAGGACCCCGAACCTACAGTTCTCTAACAGGGCTGAAATCAAGCCCCCAGGAAGTGCGCCGGACTCTGATGAAAATATTCGTTGCGTCCAAACGGCTGTACCAGTTCTTATTATACATCCATGGCTGAAATAGAGGGATGTGAGGGATGTCTAAAATGCATGATCTGTTTGATATTTTGAGCGAAATACATCATAGACATGTTTGTATATATTTTTATATATCTGATACCCATAATATATACCTAAAAATAGCATGATAGGAGATCTTTAAGCTTGAGTTAGCCACAGGCCTTGTTAAAGCATCTACTTTAACTCTATACACGTTCAAAAGCAGTTGACTTGAAGACGAGGGAACCCGATGTGGTAAAATGCTGAATCATTTCCGAGTTTTAGAACTGATTCCTGCTCCTCTCTATAATGAGCACGGACTAATGTTGGCGTTTCTTTTCCCAGATGGAGCTCCTGTATTTCCCCAATGTGTTTCTGTCTCATGCAGAGCAGTACCGCTGGTCAGTTAACCTCAATGTCATATTTTCTGAAGGATTCAAAAGTTATATATTTGTTCCTTTTTGACAACTGTTTGCCTCTTATGTGTGTGCTGTATGTTCTAGGTGTGTGTGTGTGTGGTGTGTGGTGTGTGTGTGTAGAATGTTTGGGACTACTGTGATTAAATCATGTGTTGGTTGTTTCTGTGTATTACTGGGTGTTCCTCCCTTTTCTCTTAACATGACACGTCTTCATGCCACTATTATATTGGTGTATTTCTATTGAGTTGATACATCCATTTTATTATTATCTATACATTAATTTTTGTAGTTCGTTTGAAGTCATTGATACTGTACAGCTTTTTTTATTGTGAAACCTTTTAAATGGCTGATCTGTTTAATAC
>NW_011338125.1:17196-23329 GCF_000735185.1 Notothenia coriiceps
TGTGTGTGTATATATATATATATATATATATATATATATTCTTTTTTAAATATATTTTTGGGGCTAGATTGTGCCTTTTCTTAGAGATACAGAGGTGAAATGGGGAGATAGAGGGGATGACATTGCCTGATGGGTTCAGCCATCTGGCAGCCTGATTATTGTTCTTTTGAGCAGTTTTCATTTTCTGCAAATGAATCCTCTAGAGCAAATATTTTTATTTTGAACTATATAATAACAATATAAGAAATAAGGCAGTTCAATCAAATATTTCCTCCACATCATGTTCTAAATGAGTGTTGTAACTCAACACTCATTTAGATTAATTTGCCTCCTTCTCTTAAACTTCTTTGCAACAGATATTAGAAGGAAATGTGTATGCACATACACACACTTAGTTATTATCAGGCATGCTGATCCATATTTCATGATAAAACTATTAAAGTATCACATTTCAGTGGAATCGTCGCAGCAGCACCCGTTCAGATAAGATTAGCTGAAACCAAGCTGACTCTTTCTGATACTCCGTTATCAGATGTTCCACTACACAACGATAAGAGCTGTGACTCAAAATAATAAGAACAGAATTTACCCAGAATGCTCATCCAAATCGCTGAGGAGAAGGACACCAGGAGGAAACTTGTGGCTGCCATCAGGGCGCAGAACAACACCCGGAAACTAGAGAAACAGGAATGAGGCAGTACATCCACAAATACTAATGTATTATACATTACATTGTATTTAGCTGACGCTTTTATCCAAAGCGACTTACAGTAAGTGCATTCGACCAGGAAGATACAACCTTGAAGTACATCAGGTTTCATAGAGCCAAATATTTCAAGTGCTACTCAACTGGCTTTAGATACACCAGTCCTTTATTAGTATATAAGTGCTCAAACATTTAAACATGTACAAACATATAAACATGCTGTTGTTTGGACAACGTGCTCCTATGAACAGCCAATCGGATGTATAGCCAGCACAACCTGTACTAGAACGACTCCACTTTCATACACTTCCATCAATCAAACTGAATACTTTTATATATAAGACCACGGGAAAATGGTATGAAAGAGTTGAGTGAAACAGTAGCACGGTGAAGCCACTGGAAATGTTTAGTAAATGACATCAATGGTGCTAAATGTATCAATAAAACAGGTTAGAAGGACCCTAACCAGGTTAGAAGGACCCCAACCATCAGCAGCAGCCTAACCCTTTTCATCTGTGTAACTCAGGACTAATATCAGAGTATACTAATACACTGTATCAGCTGGAATATACACTACATGTTAGATTGTTTTGATATCTTCCTTTTGTCTTTCAATTGCACATTCATTCTTCAATGTCTTATTTCTATATAAATACATTTATTTTATCTTCTTGATTTAATTTCTCATATTTATACAAATATTTGTATATGTTATTTTTTATTTTACATGACTTAATTTAACTTCTTGTGTTTTTATAAATGTATTTATTTGATCTTTTTTATTTCATATTCTTACTTTAAATCCTTATTTCAATATAAATATTTCATTATATATTTGTTATTGATCTTTTATTTGATTTCCTTCTAAAAGGAATAAACATTGAAATGAAGTGTTGGGATATGAATTCAACATGGAACAACTGTTGACATTAACCAGGGTACAGGCAAATGTATCTTGAATGTATTTGAACTCAACTGAGCGACACCACTAAAGGTTTGTGTCCAGCACTGTTCACCCTGGACTTTGACGGACAGGTACACAAGTGTCTTACCCATAAGGCAGTTTGTGGATGACACAGGGAGCCACCAGCTTGATGATGAGCGTTGGGAGGATGTCCGCTAACAGCACAGCCTGAGGAGGACAGCGTCTTTTAAATCAATTGTGTTTTTATGTCACATTGTTGCAATTATGTGGGATATCTTTTATGGTTTTCAATACTATGAATGTGTGGCGATATATACTGTATGTTTTCTATGTGTGTAACAACGGCTTCGTTTCTCTGATTGTCAGTACCTCTTCACTCATCTCACTTCCTGTTTGCACACACACACACACACACACACACACACACACACACACACACACACACACACACACACACACACACACACACACACACACACACACACACACACACACACACACACACACACACACACACACACACACACACACACAGAAACAGGGTTACAGTCGTAGGGGCTGCTGCTGCTGTTCCCAGCCTGGACATCCACAGTCAGCGGGGATGGAGTCTACATATAACACAAGGGAATCATTTTGTGTTCATAAGGAGATACAGCTTCAAGGCATTGGCAATAACAAGACTCAGTGCAAATACTGAAATACTGATTGAACTGCTCACAGGTGAGGTGGCGTTCGCTGACTCTTGCTTTTTGAGGATGTCGTGTGCGGCGCTCAGCATTACCACATAGGCAAAGTTGTTGCACAACCCGAGGAGCCTGGGAGGATAACAGAAGAAGAGTTACATCATAATAATAATGCAGGGTAAGCACATTCACATGCATCAAGAACACACAGCTGAGCCACTGGTTGGTGGAAAAAGATGGTGGTGTTTAAAAGAGTAACTCCTGAATAAAAAGAAAAGACCAAAATATACCGTGCTCCAGTGTACAATCAGTGTTGTAGAGGAGTGACCTATATGCAGGAGTTCATAGGGATTTAAGTAGTATTTCATACTTTTTTTTTCCATTCATTTAACTACAATATTATTAATTCTGCTTCATTAAAGGAAAGGAATGATGTGCCTTTTTATTTCTTGTTTAGAATTCATTCTCTACCTGCACACCTTTCCTTTCAATCACATCTTGTTCAATAAACAGTCAAATAAATGTTAGACCTGTTCCTACTGTCTTTCAATTTAAATTTGATTTGAAAAACTCAATGAATTGGCATTTTACTGACATTTTGATATCATATTCTGTTATAATCTCATATAACATCTACATTGATCATTTGATCATTTTTCCGAAGCAGATTGCATCACTTTGGTAAGTAGCTTCAGTTAACCCTTAAGAAGCTTTGCTGTAGTCTACCTGTGTGAAGATATATGAATAAAGAATATAAACATTTATATGTACAGATATAAAACAACAATTACATTACATGTGTCCACAATGATGCCGAGTGCAAAGAGGGATGCAACAGGTTGGGGATGATGAATGTAACTTAACCCTTAGATGCATAAGTGGGTCTCTTTTGACCCAGTGAGGTATCTTTGTAATTACATTTTTTTATCATTTCATATTCCAGCTATTCCTCAAAAAACATGTTTTGGATATCATGCCATTCAAATGTTAATTTCAAATTGTATACATTTTAAGAAATTGTAGTTTTTGTATTACTAGCCCAAGCTTCCATTAGTGGGTCAAAAATGACCAGCATGCGAATTATGGAATTTATTTTGTAATAGTGTTTATTCCGTTAGACTTTCAGCTTTTGCAAACACTCACCAGAATCCAGTCCAGTTCCGCCATTTTGAGCAGCTGCCTGTGAACACACAGACACATGACTTTAGCCACTCATACAGCATATCAGTCTGTTTGCCAGCTCATAGAGTCCTATTGTGAATCCAGAAATGTTGAGTAATGTATAGTGTGGGTCCCCAGCACATAGAAACTGCCAGATGCTAACTTTCATATGTTGGGCAATTTGCAATGTGGACTACAGTTCAAGTTTGGGATATTTCTGGTTTGGTTTTGGAGGTTATTGAGGATGCTGATTCCATTTCTGTTCCAGTTTGAACCAGAACGTGGCAATATTTATACTCTCTGTTGGCTGATGTTTGCTGAATTTTGTGTCGATTTGAAAAGATCTAGGGGACTCTGGATCGTTGGAATTCGACATATTGCTTATTTATTTGTAAAAAAATCAAATGTCCACAGTAGAGATAATAATGTCATCTTGTGCTCTCTATATCCAATGCTCGCAACATTACTCATGGTAGTCAAAATCAGTCCAGCGAGAGTATACATATTTCCACTTTCTGGTTCAAATTGCAATGTTTGATCCTGAAAATGTCAACAATTTCAATATCCTCAATAACTTCCAAAACCACTTCAAAATTCTAAATTGGCCAAGCCATTTTAAAACTATGTCTGCATATGCTAATGCAACTAATACTAATTGTGCAAATTGCCCGACATATGCAAGTTAGCATCCAGCAGTTTCTATGTGATGGGGACCCGTAGGCCTACTAGTACATCTCTAACATACAACTTTAACCCACCGTTACTGTCAGAGCGCTGCGCCGCGTCTGCGTTAACGCTGTCCGCCTGCTCCATGGTACCGAACCGGAGGAGAGGTATCACACTGACGTTACCGGACGCCAGGCTACAAACAGTTAACGTTACCGGGCTAACGCTGTTAATGTTACCGTGCTAAAGTTTTTACCGGACTGACGTTGCTAAAGTTCCCAGGATAAGCATCGTAGACTGCGGCTCACGAGCTGTGACGATATGTATTTAAAAAGCGCGAGCTGGTTTCATTTTGTAAACTTTGACGACGTCCCGTCACATGAAACGCGGTGTTTCATAAAAATAACTCCCAGTGGAAACAAAACTATCTAAAATCGTTCCCATGCAGTGACGCTATTCAGCATAGGCTACATACTGAGCTTGTAGTATAAGACAATAATACTTTCAAAGTGAAATGTTAAACCAACTTGATTAGCGAATAAGCCACGACGCTGAAGTTGGTTTCCGATTCAGAGCATCGGATTCGGCAGAAAGTTAAGGGACATTTAATATACAGCGCTGAGCGAACAATCCTCCGTGTTTGAACCTCTTAAATCGCTGCATAGCCGATTTATTTGGACTGGATTATCCCAGAGAGTCTAAAGATTCTTTATAACCCAGTTTGGGATTTGTGAAACCTTTATTCTATTTGTGAAAATACAAAAAAGGGAGATTTCAGTGCTTTTTTCACATGTAGACCACATTAGACCAGGTCCTGATCTAAAACCACTATACCTAGACTCATCAAATCTGGACTGGATTATCCCACAGAGGCTAAAGATTCTTTATAACACAGTTTCAGATTTGTGAAACCTTAATTCTATTTGTGAAAATACAAAAAAGGGAGATGTCAGTGCTTTTTTTACATGTAGACCACATTAGACCAGGTCCTGATCTAAAACCACTAGACTTACACTCATCAAATCTGGACTGGATTATCACAGAGGGTCTAAACATTCTTTATAACACAGTTTCAGATTTGTGAAACCTTAATTTTATTTGTGAAAATGTAAAAAGGGAGATTTCACTGTTTTTTAAAAAGCTCGCTTTTTTTACTGTTTTTGTTCTGCTTTATGATTGTAATGCATGACTGTGCCAACATGTGTCTCATCCTCCCTGCTCTTGTTTGTAGGCTACACCTGCTTTTTAGGAGACCAGGCCTCAGAATTATGTTCTTTCTGCCAGTGTATCAGCGGTAAGAGTCCATCACAAACTGCAGGGTCTGTCACCCAGCAGGAGCTAGGCTAATATGCTGACAGGCACAGAGCCTTAGAACGCCACATACTCCAAAAGACAGATGATGTAGCTCACATCAGGGCACAGAGCTGCTGCAGCCTCACCTGACCCAGAAGCTCTTTGGCTAAAGCTATTGAATGTTGTGTCGGAAGCATCCTGAGGCCACAGTGGCTTCAGAACATGTATATAGTCTATCTTAAAAAACATCTTGAATGTATTCGTAGAAAGTTAGTTTGTTATTTACTGTTGCATTTAACTCTATATTAGATTCTGTTGGTTTCTGTCAGAGGTGTAAATAAACCAACCCACTGCTATAATCACACTCTCGACCTTGTTCTGACTTATGGTATTGAAATTGAGCAACTATTAGTCGAACCGCATAGTCCTGCTTTATCCGACCATTTCTTAGTAACTTTTGAAGTACTGTTACTAGACTACAAAGCATTAGTCAAAAGCTCCTGCAGCAGAAACCTATCTGTTAGTGCTAAAGCCACATTTAAGGAAGAGATTCCACCAATACTTAACTCGATAGCATGTCTGCATGTAAGGGAGGAAACTTATACAAAATGTACACCACCCCAAATTGATCATGTTGTTGATATTGCTACAGATGCGCTGCGAATAAAATTAGACTTGTTGCTACACACACACACACAC
>NW_011338126.1:0-2123 GCF_000735185.1 Notothenia coriiceps
CACCACCACCACCCCCTTTAACTGACCTCCAATTATGTCATGCGAAAAAAGCTGTGTCCCATTGAAAAGCTTTCTTAATCAAACCCAATTAATTCCGCTATTTAACCTTATTGTCCCTGGAGAGGAACGCGTCTCTCCAATAAGACTGTTAACTCCAGCCGGGGCCCCTTCAGATCCAGCGGGCTGCAGGGGCCAAATAATAGACTGCACAATTAATCAATTAGTGATTTGGGACTCTGTGGTTGTTAATAGACACTGTGAGAGGAGTTTGGGCTTCCCTCTTAATCACACGTCTTCCTGTTTGTCATTTAGTCACAATTAATTAATCATGTGAGCAAATATTGTTCTTTTTATACCCGCTCATCTTTCTGATATATCTCACATTTCTGTATAACACTACGTCTTTTAAATCTGCACAGCCATCCACTTTGAACTCTAATATACCGTATTGAATCTGGTTCAACCTCTAAATCATAAGATTCATATTGTTATTAAGACTATAAAAAAAAATGTGCACAAACGCTAAGCTTACTGTTAAATTTGAAAAAAATACACATGTGCTTTTTAAACATTATAACGTAATTTGTCGTCACTACCCAAAACCATTAAAATACAACTTGTTGAGCTGAGAAAACATGATGAAACATTCCATTTACATGCACAAAAACATATATATAACACACTACAGGAAAGGGAAATCCCCAAAAGCATAATCTCTCTAAAAGCAGCTCCAACTCATTTGAATTAATAATGCATTTTTTCGATTTTTAGGATTTTTAGTTCAACATATCATGGCTTGGCTCTTGGCCATAACAAAAAAAGTGGTAAGGACACGATATAAGGAAAGATATTTATTATGACCACTCAACTTAACAAAAGAGCGACCACGAGCAGGGGTCGTCACACAACACACAGTAAATATTTGATTTTTTGGGGTGAAGTATTCCTAAAAGTAAGTCAAACCGCAAGCAAATCTCAAGCCTATCAGGGTAGCAGAGAACAAACTAACTTCCACATACAATAACTAAATCGTAATTAGCTCACATTGTGATTTCTTTGAGATGCTGCATCTTTAAATAATGGCCCCAGATGTATGAATATGAAAATGTTGGTGCTTGCGTCCACTTTAAAAAGGTTGTTACAGCTATCTGCAGCACTACTTACGACAGGTTTTAATTGGTTTTGCTTGGTCGTTGTGTGCAGAGACAGATTGATGTTCAGATGTATTGTGCAAGGATTAAAGTCTGTGTTCCTGTGTCTTTCCACCGCTACACTCAGGATCAAGTGATGCGTTGTTGTTTGACATCGCGCAGCATATGCACAGATTGATTTTCAGCAACACCCAGATGTCCACGTTGGATTAGGTTATGTTTGGGATGTACCGGTAATGTGGAAACGCCTGCAAGAAACAAGGAGCTGAGACACATTGTTAGATATGAACAACAAAAATAACACATTACAAGATTTGAATAGGTTAAAGCGTTGAGATATTTAATGTAAGAGCATAAGAAAAAAGTACATTTGTTGATGAATTCATGGATTTATCAAGTAAAAACAGCAGCTGTATTCCTTATTGGCTCACATTAGAATACATTTGAGGATTGTCTTTTTCTCACACTGTCAAAATAAAAGATAGTTTTAGAGAAAAGTAGTCTTGGTCTTACAAAGAGTTAGCAAAAAGCCTAACTGGCTCATACAGAAGAGGATTAGGGCCACATGTAAAAAAAAAAAAGGGAGATCTGACCAAAAGTACAGCAACAATCCTCTATGGCCCACTTCAGAGAACATTTGAGGTTTTCCTTTCCTCCAACTGTCAAAATATAAGAAAGCTTTGAACAAAAAACGTTTTATCTTTTGAGAAATTCAGGGTTGTAAACAGTTTTGGCTCACATTATGCAACCATTTTAGATTGATGCAGATTAAAACACAACTCTCCTGGAGAACTTATTTTCTGAATGTCTGAATGTTTATTCCTGCATGTGTCACCTGCCATGGAGAATATACATAGAGGTGCAAACAGCAGCTTTAATAAGGCGCCGGTGATGATGGCTGCCGTGTCTTTGGCTCCCTTATCATATTCCAATTACTTGTATAGAGACTCTACTTGCACTATTTCTATTCTA
>NW_011338127.1:0-1880 GCF_000735185.1 Notothenia coriiceps
CTTTAAAGTAGAGACACTACATACTGATATACACCTGAACATCAGCAGGAGAGGACTCTTTAAAGTAGAGACACTACATACTGATATACACCTGAACATCAGCAGGAGAGGACTCTTTAAAGTAGAGACACTACATACTGATATACACCTGAACATCAGCAGGAGAGGACTCTTTAAAGTAGAGACACTACATACTGATATACACCTGAACATCAGCAGGAGAGGACTCTTTAAAGTAGAGACACTACATACTGATATACACCTGACCATCAGCAGGAGAGGACTCTTTAAAGTAGAGACACTACACACTGATATACACCTGAACATCAGCAGGAGAGGACTCTTTAAAGTAGAGACACTACATACTGATATACACCTGACCATCAGCAGGAGAGGACTCTTTAAAGTAGAGACACTACATACTGATATCCACCTGAACATCAGCAGGAGAGGACTCTTTAAAGTAGGGACACTACATACTGATATACACCTGAACATCAGCAGGAGAGGACTCTTTAAAGTAGAGACACTACATACTTCTAGATAGGTGCTGCCGGTGTACTTGATCCGTTTTATCCTGCATTGTGTCGGGTGCTTTTACCTCTCTTGGTTTCAGTGTCGAACCTCCTTTAAAATGGGCATTATCTGTGATGAGGAGTTGTTGAGAGCTCCAACAGTGTGATCATTTACAGTATACACCACATGATGGAGGCTGTTATCCGAAGAGCATCGTGGTACTTGTGCATACATATTTTAAAAGAGAGGCCCGATGGGAAATAAACCCCCTGATTCTAACAATGTCTGGGCGATGAACTTCACAGGAAACATCAAATCTCAGAAGTCTCATCGAGGGGACGATGTTATGTCCCATGTGATGTGTTTCATACAGCAGTGGTTCCAGAGAAAACATATATTCCTTTGTGATCTCATAAGAGAGGCTGTTTCTCACTGAGGGTCTTAGAAAAACACACGCAGTACAGTGACTCATGCACTTCTGTCGCATACCGAAAAAAGACAAACCGCCTGGGAATTAGTTTTCTGCTTTAATCTCAGTGTTTGATATCAATTCCTTGGAAAAAAATCTAATTCTGGGGAAAAAAGTCAGAATATAAAAGAAATGACAGATTTATTAATTTTTTTAAGTCAAATTATTAGAAACATTTCATAAATCTAAGTATAAAATGCATGTAACCTGATTGCTTTCAGTCTCTGATAATCTTGTTACAACATTAAATCCATTTCTCTCCATCCTGTCTGACCGCCTGGGAATTTGTTTTCTGCTTTAATCTCAATGTTTGACTAACGTGACCTTTTCCCTTCTTTCTTTTTCCGTCTTCAGTATGGGGAGGAGGAGGTGTGTTCGGACCGTTTGGACAATGACTTCCCGGACATCGACCTCTCGCAGCTGGACACGAGCGACTTCGACAGCGTCAACTGTCTCAGCGAACTGCAGTGGTGCAACGACCAACCATCGGACAGATCACCGGCCTCCATCAACTACAGCACCACGGACGAGCTGTTTGAGGTGAGGCTTGGTGACACAACGCTCAGCTATAGGACTGATGTTGCAACAATAGACCACTAGATATCCATACTGATATACACCTGAACATCAGCAGGAGAGGACTCTTTAAAGTAGAGACACTACATACTGATATACACCTGAACATCAGCAGGAGAGGACTCTTTAAAGTAGAGACACTACATACTGATATACACCTGAACATCAGCAGGAGAGGACTCTTTAAAGTAGAGACACTACATACTGATATACACCTGAACATCAGCAGGAGAGGACTCTTTAAAGTAGAGACACTACATACTGATATACACCTGAACATCAGCAGGAGAGGACTCTTTAAAGTAGAGACACTACATAC
>NW_011338128.1:0-7446 GCF_000735185.1 Notothenia coriiceps
AATAGATTTTTTAGTGAGACCTGTGAAGACACCATTACAGTAGTCGAGTCTACTGAAGATAAAAGCATGGACAAGTTTTTCCAAATCCTGCTGTGACATCAGTCTTTTAATCCTAGATATATTCTTTAGGTGATAGTAAGCTGATTTAGTAACTGTTGTAATGTGACTGTTGAAACTCAGGTCAGAGTCCATGACTACACCTAGATTTCTGGCTTTATCTGTTGTTTTGAACATTGCAGACTGAAGCTCAGCGCTAACTTTTAAACGTTCTGCCTTGGCTCCAAAAACCATTACCTCAGTTTTATCTTTGTTTAATTGGAAAAGTTCTGACACATCCAGTCATTGATTTGTTCAATGCACTTACTCAGTGTTTGAATTGGAGCATAGTCTCCTGGTGAAATTGTTACGTAAATGTGTGTGTCATCCGCATAGCTATGGTAACTTATAAGAAGATTTGAAAACCTGCACCAAACCAAGAAAACAATCAAAAACTAAAATGATATGTGTATGCAGCTAAACAAGGTTAGGCTATAATTAATGCACACACAACTTGTTTTGATTATTTATTTTTTGTGGAAAAAGATTAATTATCGTTTGAAAATTTTTATATTTGCCAAATTGAGATCTGAATGTGAGAAGTCAAGTATAAAGAGTATTTTTGTTCATAACTTATTTTAACCACCGGTCCTCTAAAAATGTTTAAAAACACTCAAATTCACACACAACAGAATAATAACGGATCCGTCTTCTTGAGAATTGTGATCAGCAAATAGTCATAGCCTCACAGGGAGAAGGATGGTGTTTAATGACAGCAGATTTACAGTAATCGTCAGCTATAGCTGGGTGGTACTCCAGGGAAATTGAGTTCGTTTTTTGAGCATCGTCTAGGGGCGGAGAGCTTTGTCTTAGCGATCAGTGAGCGTCACGCTGATAGGAATACATATTCCTTCACAACACCGCCCTGGTTGCTACATTCCTCCCATGCCTCACTTGCTGATATACTTCCAGTAAGACAGGACCATCAGACACTCAGGAATTTCATTAGAATGACGTAATATATGGTCAATACCACCCTATAGAAATACTCAATAAAAGGTCCTGCATTCAGAACCTAGGAAATGTCAGCAAAAGTACAAAAGTATAAATGTGATTGAATAACAAAAAGCATTTTTGTTATTATTTGTTATAGAGAATGTCTGGTTTAAGAATCTTATTGTTATATAGTTGTATTTTAATTATGTAGCATGAATGTTACAGGTGATAAAACTATTTAACAATTTATTTATGACTGAGTAGCTTAACTTATAATAATTCATAATAATGTATTATTTGCAATGAGTATTAATACACCTTTTAAGCTTAATCCACATAATATAATAGGTACAAGTACCTAAAATTGCATTTAGGTACAGTAGTGCTGAAAAGTGTTGTTATATTAAAACCACTGAAATAAAAGCTCACCTAAAGAACCATGAAATAAGTACATTATTTTAGTTTATAATAATCTTTTTATGATTGAAGACGTATTTTTGAAAGCCGCCCCGGAAGTAATTATTGCAAGGGCTCCCTCAACTTTGAGGCCAACAAACATTTAAGATACTTAAATGTTTTGTTCAGCAGGATAATCTCCATATATTAACACCACTTTGTGATTTTAAATGGATGGAAGTAGTCCGGAAGACCAGAAGACCAGCATTGCTATCAAACATACTGAAGCATTTTCATGATGGTAATGGTTTAAAATAAAATCACAAATCCTTATTTCATGCTTCTAACCACAAACACATTAAAAAAATGTTTGACCCAAGATGAGGGAATGCTATTTCACTTCTGTGTTTTAGGACTCATTACTGCACCACTCTTTTAACATTAGTCTTTGTGTCTGCAGTGTACTTTCCTCCAGAGCTGACCTCAGATCACCGAGCTAATAATGGTGGATACAAAGCTTGCAACCTAATGTGCTATTCAAGGTTCATATCTTTGTCAACACAGCCGGACATAAACCCTGAGATTAAGGCCGCAGCTGAAAATAGATGCTAATGAGATTAAGAATAGACTGAGGATCAGGCATGCATTACGGTGGACAGAGTAGAGCTAATTGTAACATGTCACATGGTCTAATTTTAGCCTACCTTAAGGCTTGGCTAATCTTGTCCAGTTTTCTAGGTTAGGTAGGTACGTGTAGGAATAAACGTTTACATAACTGTTGATTAAAAGAGAATGGATTAAAATAGAATAACCAGACATTTTCCTCCACCTTTTACCTTTAGCATAAAAACAATTCCAATATTTTGTGAACTTTTCACAAAGTTATATGAGCAGATCCAGCTCTATTATACCTTTTACGTAAAATTCAATATGTTTTGCCTGTCAAACCACAAATTGCTGTTTTTATACCTTTGCTGTGGACAAATGACACAAACTAAATATAATATGGTAATTGGAGAACTTGAGAGGTTCTGGGCTAATGTTTCCTTTTGGATAGAGCCCTGCTAACTGTTCCCCTGTTTCCAGTCTTAATACTAAGCTAATATGATCAGCTGGCCTCATCTTTAGTTGAGTTGTATCAATCTTCTTATCTTACATCTTCGTCTTATAATGTATAATATTATTATATATAATATTTACCATGTGTTTAAATGAGTTTAAATGGCCTATGATAATCATCCCTGTGAATATGTCCTATAAAGATGACATTTGGACATGACTTTGAAAGTTGAAAATCAACTTAAATATAAAATAAATGTAAATTGAGAACCATTTTGTCCATTGGAATTCACATTAATTTCCTTGAAATAGATGTTTAAATGGGGAGCAAATGTAGCCTGTACATGTATAAGTAAGTCAACTTGTTTCTATGAAAAATAAAAAATATATATTGCATGAGTAAATGGGATCTATTTTTGAAACTGAAGGCTCTTTTCTAAAGCATCTGACATATTTAATGGTATTTGATCAGCTATTACTGTTTTTTAACCTTTTTAACCCTTATATCGCATTATCAACACATCATGTTCATTATGTCCTGAGTGTAATAAATGAGTTACAGAGGGATAGAGAAGCATAGAGTTTGCTAATTAAGGGCATGTCCTCCAGAGTTCTCATGAACAATGGAAAATTCACTGGAATAACTGTATTTCCCCAGGGACAAAAAATCACGGGTTGTTTGCGTGCAATGCTTCCATGTTTGGTTCCAAGTAAGTTTTAATAAAATGAAACTTAATTTGACTCCATGGTAGAGTGGAAACAATAGGAAATGTGATGTTCAGGACAAAGCAACAGTTGTGTAAAACCTTCCCCTGAAAGAGACTGAAGAAAGAAAGAAACTCAAGAGGTAAATAACAAGGAATAGGGAAGTTTGAAAGTTTAAGTTCCTGTCAGTCTTTTTCTTCTGATTTCTCTGTGTGGTTTTTGATGTCATGACTTTTGTCATTTTCTTGTATTCCTTTATTTGCTGGGGCCAGTTCATCATAGTGAATCCTGAAAATTGACCAATCAGAATCGAGTATTCAACTAAGAAATTAATACACAACGTAGTCCCTGAGCCAACATTATACAGATGAGTGAAGTGCAAGATAAAATAGTGCCAGTTAAAATATTTCGAAACTATTTTTAGGAACATAGCTTTTATGATCTACATTTTTCAAAATGAATATGATTTGTCAAAGTGTAGTGTTATGTCATGTTATAAAGAGGTTTTAACGTTAAAATAAAGGGCATGAAAAAAGTCAAAGACAAGACTATTTCCTTTCAAAGTAAATGTATTTAAAGCCACTTTATTTGACAATTGCCAAGCCCTCCACTAAATCTGCAATGGCTGGTTAGTTCCCCCAACTGGTCAGAAAGGAGTACTACAAATGTATTTACTTCAACTGCTGCTAGTTAAATCATGTAGAGAGTACAAACATACAATGTTGAAAAATGTATAGGTAAATGAGTCAAAAAACTCTCAAAATTAGTGAACCATATTATAATTGAAAATATAGAATACAACACAATCATTAGGCAGTATCAATCACATGCAAAAAAGCTTAATTGTATTTCATACAGAACCAGCTATGTTCTATGAAAGAAATTCAAAGTTAGTTGCACATTTAAAATATGTTTTTAAAAAAACAAGGCAGATGTCACAAAGCAGCACCACAGCCAACACATTCCTGTGAGTGTTGAACACATTAAACTCAAATAGAACAAATGATATGACTTCCACATTTTATATTATTTCACTGTATTAGATAAATGGCATGTATTGAATGTCATATTATATATTGATTTGTATGTAGTATTTCGGCAAAGCAGTGTGAAGATAATAACCTTTTGTTAATATTTTAGATAAATGTATACACACAACTCATGGGCGAAGTTTGAACTTTCAGGTTGGGGGTGCCAAAAAATAACTACAAATGTAATGTATAGCTATAGGCTGCAACACAAGGATTCATACATGAAAATTATTTTCATGTATGAATCCTTGTGTTGCAGCCTATAGCTATACATTACATTTGTAGTTATTTTTTGGCACCCCCAACCTGAAAGTTCAAACTTCGCCCATNCTTTTGCTTTCTCTTCCTTGTTCCTCCTTAGCAACGGTCATTATTCCTTGACAGCGGTCTGTACTACGGTATTAACAACCTGTCACATGTTCTGGATTGACCAATCAGAACTGAGTTAGCAATTAAACGTGTAATAAAGTGCTATATACCATACCACCATAACACTCTTCCTGCACTGTTCACAGTGAATATCATGGCAGTGTACTAAGGTAAGTATCCACATTGAGACACAGCACATGTTATCCGGTGTAATTAATAATAATTGGCAGACATAATAAGCAAAAGTTTATCATAAGACATTTAGGTTAGGAATGATAACGTAGCTTAAGATAATATTGACGTTGTCACCAATATATTATTTATCAAACAAGAACTTTTAATAATAATAATAATAACTTTTATTTATATTCATATATATTCATCAACCCAAGGTCGCTTAACAAATAAACATATAAGGACAAGACATAAAACAGGTGGCAGAAATGGAAACATAATGTTTCACTGTCTCTCTCCAGGACCAGTGGATGTGGCTTGATGGCTCTTGGTTTTATCAGGGATTTTTCTACGATATGTCTCCCGACAGTTCGAATGCACGCCTTACGACATATGGTTATGGTAAGAATATTATTAGGTAGATTTCCAAGTTTAATCAAACCAAATAAAATGCTCATGTTTTTAGCTTTTTAAAGGAAATGTTAGAACTGTTGCAAATTTGGTGGTTTGTGTATGATGTTGAGAAAATTAGGAACTTGTTTTATAATCCATAACCTGCAAAATCAGATGTGCATCTTTTTATTTTTTCTGGAACATTTAGAAAATGTTCAGTTTTTACAGTAACTCTCTCTATTTCTGCCTTTACAGCTGGATGGAGCAATTACCCATGTGAATATGCGTTTTCTTCGTTTTGTGTGAAGAATGTGGCGTCTTGAAAGATGTAATTGAATAATCATACAAGGTTCAAGGTTCTTTATTTGTCATACGAACTACAGAGTAGTTATGTCGATGAATATCTTAGGTCACAGGCTTCTCCAACAGTGCAACACAATAATACAGAAAAACAGAAAAATATAGTGCAAGTAAATATTAAAAAGTAAATACAAAAAGAAAAATAGTTTAAAAAAAGTGAAGTAGTGAAATAAGAGTCTATGTGCAGGCTATTGGAATGATATATTAGATAAATAGATAAATAATTACTAAGTAGCAGATGAATGTTATGGATGTTGTTAAAACAGTTCAGGTGTTTAACAGTCTTATTGCCTGGGGGATGAAACTGTCTCTGAATCTGGTGGTTTTTGTCCGGATGCTGCGGTAACGCCTGCCAGACAGCAGCAGACTGAACAGTTTGTGGCTGGGGTGGTGGGGTTCTTTTATAATCCGGAGGGATTTCTTCCTGAGCCGCTGGGAGTATAGGTCCTCCATGGATGGCAGCTCCGTCCTGGTGACGTTCTGTGCAGTTTTCAACACCCTCTGTAAAGCCTTACGGNCAATCCAGAACATGTGACAGGTTGTTAATACCGTAGTACAGACCGCTGTCAAGGAATAATGACCGTTGCTAAGGAGGAACAAGGAAGAGAAAGCAAAAGAGGTTAAAAGACGGAGCGCTGGACGTCAGATAAATCACCAGAAGCAGACAGACAGGAAGTAAACACTAACAAGAACACTGTATGGGCTTTGCAGTGTTAAAGGACTTGTTAGTGGATCAGAAACTGTGAACAGACTTGGACAGTGCTGCCGTAAAGTTGTTGTTATCGCAGTTCCAGTCGTTGGTGCGCCGTGGAACAGAGTTTTTTTTTTCTTAGCGGAAGAAATACGATCATTTTTAAGTCAATAAAATAATTTCAATTAACTGGGAGTCGAGTCGTTAGTTTGTTTAGTATCTGGCCGTGTAATAAGCGGGATAATGTGCAGCGACGGTCATTATGGGGAAAAGAACACCTGACAGGGTGATCGCGGAGCCCGACACGAAGCGGAGGGATCTTGATGAGCCTGATCGCCTCGCTGCACATTACATACAGTACATTGGTATTGTCTTAAATTGCAAACATCTGTTGTGCCTTTACTGGATGGGATGACCGCTTCTGTTAGCTAGCTAGTTAGCTAGCTATCATTTCACACTTTTTGATAGTTGTGAGTGCACCAGCCGGGTTCTTGCATTTTGTCATACTTGGCATAGGGACGCATTTAGGGACTGAAAATTGGAAAGGGGCCATCTAGCAGGTGTACAATGATGTCGGCATTTTCGCATCCTTTGATTGGATTGTTCGAGGTAGCAGAGCTAGCAGTAGCTAGCAGTAGCTACCGGTAGCGACCTGCTGGCAAACAGCATACTTGGCATAGGGACGCATTTGGGGACTGAAAATTGAAAAGGGGCCATAGCAGGTGTACGATGATGTCGGCATTTTCACATCCTTTGATTGGATTGTTCGAGGTAGTAGAGCTAGCAGTAGCTACCGGTAGCGACCTGCTGGAAAACCGGATCTGTATCGACCTTAGCAACCTGCACAAGGTAAAAATATTTGCGTTTGGATATCAGAGCTGTTTGTTCAACTCACAATGGCTGAAAGCAGAGGAGAAATCGATTTGGTGAAGCTAGCAAGCCTGTTGCAGCCAGGGAAATAGTTTTTCCGCCACTTTCAATTCACTTACTATATACAACAACTAAGGGTACCTTGGCTAACAGCCCCTGAGGAGCCCTGCAGACTGTATTACTGTGAAGGTATTACATTACATGTTAGTTGTTGGACGCTTTTATCCAAAGCGACTTACATACTCAATACTGTGGACAATCCCCACAGGAGCAATTTGGAGTGAAGTGTCTTGCCCAGGGACACAACGACATGCAGACTGCAGTGGGGTTTGAACCTGTGCTCCCCTGATCCGAACACCAATGCAC
>NW_011338129.1:0-2982 GCF_000735185.1 Notothenia coriiceps
CCTATCCCCTCGTGTGCCTTGGAGACACTACATACTGATATACACCTGAACATCAGCAGGAGAGGACTCTTTAAAGTAGAGACACTACATACTGATATACACCTGAACATCAGCAGGAGAGGACTCTTTAAAGTAGAGACACTACATACTGATATACTACAGAGCTGTAATTCTCAGGATTAAAACCCCATTTAGAAACAGTG
This sequence comes from Notothenia coriiceps, assembly GCF_000735185.1. NCBI lineage: Eukaryota > Metazoa > Chordata > Actinopteri > Perciformes > Nototheniidae > Notothenia > Notothenia coriiceps. The sequence goes on from NW_011338129.1 coordinate 204, forward strand.
AATGTTGTGGGTCAGTTTCTCTGGTTTCAGATCTGCATTTATTCAAGCTGTGTGGTTAAAGAGCAGCAGCTGTGATTCATCGGTGGAAACAGGCTGTGAAACGAAATGGGAAGTGAGAGGAAAGAGTGATGAAGAATTTCACGAGAAACGTTTGGTTTCATCAAAAAACCACTTCATCGAGTCAGGGTTGTCCTGAAGAAAGCTCGTTCAAATATAAAAAACGGTATATCCTCTGGAGAGCAGGAACAAGTTCATGACATTTAAGGAAATGTGCTTGTAGGAGCCGCATTTAAGTTTATTTTGTTTTGATTCATTTGGAACCTTTATTAATGCATTTTTCTGTTTCAGTAAGAGGTGTGCTTTGCTCAGGTGAAGGGGGCGGGGCTAAGGCTTTAAGTTGGAGGTGCGGTGTGTGACGGGAGAGCAGCAGGCAGCAGCAATACCGTCATTGACAAGCAGACGCAACCTTATACTTAGTCAAATACAGATTATTAGGATCTGCTGTTTAAGTTTATGTTAAATATTGTTTTTGTATTTTGTTTTGCTGCAAATAAACCTTGAAAAGCAACCGAAACGTCCAGTGGTTTGCATACTGCGAGTCTGACACTGCTTCTGAGGCCCAAGCTCCACATGTGGCCAAGAACAATAACTTTTGAGGTGAAGGTTACAAGACAAACTTTTTGGGATGTTATCCACTACACCCACGAATACTGATGAGGGCTGACATATTATATTCCTCATGATTACGGTACTTAATTAATGTGTTTGTAAAAACCGCTCAGTGGGAAGTAGATGAGACTGTGGTAGCACTGGGCTGCTTCCAGTTGTGAATGTTTAACTGAGTAAATGTGATCAAGGCGTTTCTGTTAAAAGAGACTATTGCTCTAAGTGTAACTCCACCTGAATAAATAAAGGTTGAAGAAAAACTTATGTTCACTTGAAACCGTCACCTTTCCTTTTATGCCTCTGCGTCATATCCTCTCTTGTGCTTGTGAGTGGATTTATAGATTACAACTCCTTTACAATGGAAGGGTATGTCTATATGAAGCTCTATATAGCATGTACACGAACATAGTGAGAATATAAAAAGAGTGCTTTGTCCTGTGAGTGTGAGTCATCAGCAAACGGACTTTGTATTCTTTTCAGGAAGTTTAATCTGAGAAGTTAAACCACAACGTTTAACCCTCAAACTGCAAAACTCTTATCCGTCTATAAAACCTTTCTTTAATTTCTCTGGGCGCTTGTTTTTATTCTTCTACAGATAAACATGAGTTTACAGCAGGGTGCACACTGTCCCTGTTTCCTGCCAACATGGCTGTGGGTCAAGTTGGAAAACGACAAGCCTCCTGGTGCAGATTATCACATCTGACTGTGTGTTCTCTACAGAGGGGTCAATGGGGCTAAGAGTGAAAGAGCAAGTGTTAACAGGCCTAGCATCTTGAACATTTGCATCCAACCCAAATGTAAATACAGAGTGTGGCACATTATCCTGGAGCCAAGCTCAGATAATGAGCTGTCAACAGAGAATATTTGAATATGTACTGTACAATCATCTCCTAAAGGAAACTGTGCTCTACAATAAAGCCTGCAGGTCTATTTGCAGCGAGGGTTTCTCCTCTTAACGACCAATTAGCCCGCGTAGCTAACCTTGGAGGTGAGGTCCCGGTGGAATATGCCTTTGGAGTGCAAGTAAGCCAGGCCGCTGGCGATGTCGCAGGCCAGCTTCACCCTCATGGGCCAACTCAGATGCTTGTTTCCGTCTAGAAGCTGCTCCAGGTTTCCACCATTTATGTACTGGAGAAAGACAAATAGAAACACACGGATACATGAGTAGGTAAATATTAACAAAACATTGACACAGAATAAAGGAAGTGATTACATTTGACTTGAATGTATATAACACAATTCCTGTCTTAAATGTTAAATAGAATACACAATGATTATTTTCAGGATCATATTCGTATTTTGTGTTTTTGCTGGGACATGTCTCCATGCTTCAATGTTCAAAGCACCTCTTTTCACCCTCTGTCTGAAACCAGAGCTCGGTCTGCTCTGATTGGTTAGCTGGCCGGCTCTGTTTTTGGAGCGCTAGCCAATAGAAGCGCGAGTGTTTGAAGAAATATGGAAAAAGTGGAGAATTTACATATCCCAAAGACGACCATCCCTTGTTTGACTGTTTCTATACACCGATTGAATGTACAGGACTGTCTCAGAAAATTAGAATATTGTGATAAAGTTCTTTATTTTCTGTAATGCAATTAAAAAAACAAAAATGTCATACATTCTGGATTCATTACAAATCAACTGAAATATTGCAAGCCTTTTATTATTTTAATATTGCTGATTATGGCATACAGCTTAAGAAAACTCAAATATCCTATCTCTAAATATTAGAATATCATGAAAAAGTATACTAGTAGGGTGTTCAACGAATCACTTGAATCGTCTAATTAACTCGAAACACCTGCAAGGGTTTCCTGAGCCTTGAAAAACACTCAGCTTGGTTCAGTAAACTAAATCACAAGTATGGGGAAGACTGCTGATCTGACTGCTGTCCAGAGGACCGTCATTGACACCCTCCATCAGGAGGGTAAGACACAAAAAGAAATTTCTCAAAGAGCAAGCTGTTCACAGAATGCAGTTTCAAAGCACATCCACAAAAAGTCTGTTGGAAGGGGGAAATGTGGCAGGAAACGCTGCACAACCAAGAGAGATGACCGCAGCCTTAACAGCATTGTGAAGAAGAGTCGCTTCCAGAATTTGGGGGAGCTTCAAAGAC
>NW_011338131.1:0-4422 GCF_000735185.1 Notothenia coriiceps
GAAAGCACCTATTGTTTTAAATAATGGTCGGAATGTGACCTGTGAGCCTTCTGAATTACCGTGGGACAGCACATTCTAAACTAAAATGTTCAATCAATAAAGTAACATCTTATCTTATCTTAATAATATCTTCATATTAATAATAATAATAAATCATACAGTATGTGTCCGAAAGGGAGCAGGAGGAAGCAAACACAAAAAATATACTGCATATTAAAGCAAACGATTGTAAAGGTTAAAGTATGAGCATAACAAATAAAGAAGTGTAATGTAAACATTTACATTATGATTATTTAATATATAAAGACTATATATTATTGAATTACAAGATTAGATATACTTTAGTTGATCTAAAATATTGATGTGTTCAAATGCTCTTCAAAACACAACTGAAAGTCCATGAAACTTGTCTTTCTGTATTTGTGAATGAAGCGCCATCTCCTGGTTAAAACCTGAAATTGAAAATCTGGCAACGCCCTCTTGGAAAATAGTGGGAGGGCTTAACATTCCTCTATACTGGTCTTTGGCAAGTCGTAGGCAGGAAGCTGTAAGCTGGAGTCTGAAATTAAGTGCTACATCTGTATGAATGGGACCTGCCTCCAACACTATATCCTCTTCTCTTTATACATACATGGCTGCGCATCTGTTCCCCTCCTTCCCAGCCCCGAGCAGCAGGTATAGCATCTGCAGGCTAGACTGAGTTTGGGCAGGTGATGTAGCTATGGAGGACACCTACCTCATCAATACGTCACACTGTATGCCTCTACATTCTATTGCACTGCTTCAATACCTCCCAGAATCTAGAAGACTGTCGCCTCCTCATTGACTGGAGCCTTTATCATCAGGCTAGTAATACATTCCAGTGGACAGTTGCGGCTTCTGAAGACAGACAAAGACATCTTGTTTAGCTTCATGAAACGGTAACTAGATGTTATAAGTGGGTGTTTTGAGAATGTATACTGCTTTGTCAAAACACTTAAACAGAAGGGAAAATATATCCAATTACATCTCAGTTTCTGATCAGAAAGAACATTTATTTACATATTTAGTGTTAAAAAATTGAATGTACCATGAATAATTCAAATTTAAATTCTATGAATCTTGTGTTAACCATAGATCTTATTTCAGCAGTCTAACCAAATACATTAAAAAAAACTGTTAGCTACAACGTGAGTGAACCGGAAGTGCTAACTCATTTCCAGGTTTAAAGAATAATTCCTGCACCACTCTACAGATGACACAGGTAGATAACAGCCTTTCAACTTTCCACTCAACCCTGGGAAAATGTCCATTATGCCACATAAGACAACATGACATGCAACTACATGCATGTGTGTGAGGTGTTGATGTTATAATTGCATTAAGCAATATGCTGACAGTTGTTGCGCTGCGTCTTTTTGACATTGCTGTGTGCTGGTTTATTAGTCCGTCTGTATAATGAGCCAGATTGGTCCAGTGCCAGCCACACCCCCACACACACTGAAGATGAAGGGCACAGTGACTGATGGCTGCTACCTGCTTTGTTAAAAAACATTACATACTGTATGTGTGTGAGCACACATTCTTTTTTGTGCTTGAACGCATCAATACCGGTTTGTAAATGCATGCATTTTTCAATGTGTCACACTGTATGATTGCATGTTAACAGTATGAATGAATGAACGGCTTAGGGAGTACATGCCTTTACAATAGAAATTGATTTGTGTGTGTGTGTGTGTGTGTGTGTGTGTGTGTGTGTGTGTGTGTGTGTGTGTGTGTGTGTGTGTGTGTGTGTGTGCGTGCGTGCATGTGTGTATATGTGTGGTGTATGTTGGGGGCTGATGGAAATAGGCATGATCCCATCTCAATCTCCTCCTCAACCCACTGTTGTCATGAATGCCAAATAGCCAAGTTGTGTGTTAATGTGTATGTGTTTGTGTGTGCGTGCGTGCGTGCGTGCGTGTGTGAGAAAGAAACAGAAAAAGAGAAGAAAAGCAATAGGGTGTTGATGTTGGGGGAAGTGATTCATGTGTTCACAGAAGCCTCCAGTAGATGGAACAGTAAAGTGGAGTGAACAGTGTAATATTGCAATTCAAGGCATTTTGATAATATATCATTTTAGGTATAATAAAAATCAGTTCACACAGTCCCTATGTAATACATGTGTGCAATACTGTGGAGCATAGACCATAGACTATGTCCATTTATGGCAAATGCTTTTTATCAGTTTTAAGTTCTGTTCAATTGTTTATATTGATCACTAATACCATGACATACAATATTTAAATGTGTAACGCTTGTATTCATCACAGGCTGGCGGTTGATATTAAGGGGACAAATGAGAAGGCTTAGTGTCATCACACCAAACATGAGTCCACTTTGAGCTTTGTGGTGGTGATACGCAGCCAAGCGACAGCACTGTAATTCGTTTATAGCTTAAAGCTCCATTCACATGATTCAAAATGTGCTCTTTTCTCACCACAAGGTTGGGCGCAGTACCATGAGGTAAGACAGTAGTTATGTTGTATTTATATGGTTAGCTCCTCTGCTAGCTTTCTGCGCTACATACAGCTGTTATATGATTGGATGAGCATCGAAAGGTCCGCTGTAACTACGTCAAAGTTTAAATAATATTTACTTTGAACAAAACGCTCAGCGACAATTCCGAGAATAAAACATAACGCAAGCGCAGAACTGCTTTGGCGCTTGTCGTGAATGCAGCTTCCCTTTACCTTTTCACTCATGGCAATTCCATTTACGCTAAACAAATAATAAAGTGGTTTTAATATGTTGAGATTATCCTGCTGCACAATGTAAGTTTCATAACCGTTTTTTTTTTTTTTTTGCAACGCTGCACTACTCTTCTGCAGGCCTTAGTGAATACAAAAGTGGCTAGATTTTAACATACATAGCAATAATATTTGTCAGATTGCTGTTAAATAAATAGCCTCCTTTTTTGTTACCTTTCTCTGTCTGGAATACATTTTCCATACGAGTGGTAATACCTTTATGTGTTATGATGCTCCATTAAACCAACCCACAGATGTTGCATTCTTTATTCTCCATATATGCGGTTTGTTGATTTAATAAGTGTAATAATGAGTGGTCTTTTTTTATCCTGCCTCTGCCTCGCTAATGCTGCTGCTGCCACTGCTGTGTTTACTTGCTATTGCTACGTTCATGTTCCTGCTGCTGTATTTCATGTTGCTGCTCCTCGCCTGCCCCACCACCATGCCAGCTTCTACATGCAGGCTCGGGGATAGTTATCTAGTCATCACTCAATGTTCTTTGTAAATCTGTGGAGTGATGAGGCCCGAGCCTAGACGCCAAACTCAAACTATATGCTGTTTCTAATAAACATAAGAAACACGTGAGTTGTCTGACTGAACTACTGTACTTCATCGTGCAGGTTCAGGTTGGTGTGGGTTTGCAGAACCAGACCGACAAAGCTGATGTGTTGGCCTCAGTCTGCTCTATAACTGTAGACTAAAGAGTTGACTAGCGGTCCGAGCTAACTCCATCGAATGTGAAGAATGATCGTATTTATGACTCTGAGGGTGCTGACTGTGCTGAAATACTGTGGCTGGATTAAAGTAAATCTCCACAAAGTGAAAAGTGTCTTGCGCTGGAGCTTTAGCGTCAGGAACAGATTAAATCCCATATCAATATCTACCTTTTATTCTTTTTGTTTTAATGGGAGTCCCTGCCTAGAATATTTTTCCAACCATAGACACTGGGTTATTCACTAAAATAACATGTCACGTGAATTCAAATGAGCATGAAGTCTGCTGGACTGTGCAGATGTGTTAATGACAGGATTTATGCTTTCTGACATTTACAACAGAGGTGTTGTGAACTGCACCTAGACACTCCAGCCCAGGGGCGGACTGGCCATCTGTAGAATCTGAAGAACCACAGAGCGGCCGGTCGTCAAGGGCCGTGGACGGCCGACCGGCCCTTTAAAAAAAATAGTTTAACGTCATCATTTAAGTTGCGCTGACGGCCGACAGAGGGCGACAGCGGCCGCTAATGCAGTTGTGTGATTCTTATGTCAAATAATCACACACGAAGAAAAAAAAAGACCGGCCACACGAAGAGAAGGGATTAGATGCCGCGGCAGACTGGAGCCTCATCCCAATACCCCTCCTCGACTCCTCCTTTCACTCACTTGCGTCCCTTCCTTGCATCTTAGCTCCGCCTCCGTAAAATGCGAGCAAGAGACACGAGGAGGTGACGCGAGGACAAAGGAGTCCTCAGGTATTCATTGGGATGTCCTCGTTCACTCAAACGTCACTTTTAAACGACGTCTGTTAATGATGGCATGTGCACAGCTGTATCCCCTCTCATCGGGCTTAACTGAATAACCCTTTAGAACCGGCCCATTTCTGGTTAAATATTTATTTAAATGAATGAATCTTTCTCTTGTTAGTCAAGGAATTCAAT
>NW_011338132.1:0-3906 GCF_000735185.1 Notothenia coriiceps
GGGTACTTATTATATGTTATACTTTGGATTCCTAAAGCTTTTAGTCTACCATCCCATCATTCAAGGGTGGTTTTCACTATAAGTAATGGTTTTTTTTTAGGCAGAGGTAAGAATGTACCTTTTTTTACTATGTTCCATCTGAGTTTACTCTGACACAGAAACATCTATATTAATTCTGACACTTCTACATCCAACTCACAGATGTAACCTTGCTTTTATAAAAGAAATTATTCATATAACTCTTTTAGAAGTTAAGTTATAGTAATTTGTTTTGGGCATAGCATTTTCGAGCATGAAACCTGAAAAACAGGCTCAGGGCTTAACAGGTTAATAAATTAAATAAAATATAATGTAATCAATGAAAAGACGCAAATCATGGAAAGGAGTAAGTTCTTATATAAAGTACAGTATGTGTTTAAGTTACTGAAACAAGGCAGTGTGTGTGTGAGAGTGTATGTGTCTGTGTGTCTGTGTGTGTGTGTGTGTGTGTGTGTGTGTGTGTGTGTGTGTGTGTGTTTGTGTGTGTTTGTGTGTTTGTGTGTTAGCATGCATTAGTCTTTACCTGTCCAGTGCCAACCCCTCCACAGTAGACAACATTGGCTCCCATGCAGGTGAGCAGCTCCTGCGCAGCGTTGTATTCCTCCTCCGCTCCCCCCACCATGAAGGTCAGTTTGGCCAAGCTGGCAGCGCCGACACCTGAACGCAGAACACATTTTCAAACTGTGCTGATGTTAACTCAGGAGAACACACACTGTGCTTGAGTACACACATTCATCATGTCCATCCCCTGGCTCTGAAATAGTACGACCCAGACCTGTGGACCTGAAAATAGCGTTGGAGGGAAAATTGATTTGTGTAAGAATTAATATTCTGACTTGATTCACAACTTTAAAATATGTTTTTCTACAAACATAGATTAAGATACAATGAGGACAATCCTACACACCAAGTCAAAGTTGTATTAAGCATTATTGTTTGAACTGCCTACCAATTTCATTGATCTATCAGACAGCCTATTTTTTTTTGTATAACTTAAACTTGTTATTTTTTAATTAACTGAGGATTGAGAAATACTAAACAAAAAATAAAATGCTACTAATACCCAAGTGTAGCATGAATACCATTTGTCTTGAAAGATTAACAGCTCTGCCTGCAACACACTAGAAACTTTTATACAAGGTTAAAGAGTGAGTTAAACGTGACAAATAAAAATAGCGCAGCCGCAGTTTGAGCCTAAGTAAACAGGTGTATCCAACTAAAATGTATAGATTTGCCACACAAAAGAACATAATACATCAGCCACTTGACTGTTTCAACACTAACAACAGTGTGTAAAAGGTCAAATGTGTACTGTGTGTGTGTGTGTGTGTGTGTGTGTGTGTGTGTGTGTGTGTGTGTGTGTGTGTGTGTGTGTGTGTGTGTTGGACTCATAGTGGGACAGGCGTGTTAAGTAGTCGAGCACCAGAGGGACAGAGGTATCTTTAAAAGCCGATTGTTGCCATCATCCTCTGCACAACCCTCGTGGGAGCCTTTGCCTTTTGTCCTGTCACCCTTACTCTCTCTGTCTCACACACACACACCAACAGCTGTGCCTAAGGCCAGCCCCCCTCATGGGGGTATCAGTGACAGGCGTGAGGGGTAATTAACTTTACACTTTATCATGTTCAATTAGACGTCCCTCACCGTGCCTGATGGCTTAAGGAGCGTGCCATGTTGTGGGAGGCAACCTCACCCCCCTCCTCTGCCCACCCCACAGGGTCCTTAATGCAGAACTAACCCCTTTCAGAGTGGGCTCGACCCAGCAGGCCTGAGTCTCCTGTGCAATGACAGTGTCCCTTGCATGCTTTATTGAATAACTCCAAACATTAACACAAAGCACAGCTGGTACACACATAATGTATACACAAACTCACACAGGGACAACAATGTAATATCATTCGGATCTCAAACACAATACTTAGAAAAGTAGTGAAGTAAAAAGACTGTGACTCTGCATGCAAAGGGGAAAGGAAAGGAAGAAAAGGGAAGGCAGAGAGAGAGCGAGAGAGAGAGAGAGAGAGAGAGTTCAAATGTCTCTTTAGGGTGTCGTCTGGCTCTAATGAAAGGGCTCTTAATAGTGAAAGCCTAATAATGTCAGTGTTAATAATTAAAAAGGGAATTACCAGGGACAAAACAGCTGAAGTCACATTATAGACTTTACTGCAGAGGAAAGGGGAGGAGAGGAGAGGAGGAGGGGAGAGGGAAAAAGGGGAGAAGAGGGGGGGAGAGGAAAAAAGAGGAGTGGAAATAAGGGGAGAGGAAATAAGGGGAAAGGATATGGGAGGCGAGGAGAGGAGACTTACTGTATATTACTATGATACATAAACATAAACATACATCTCTTTTTCCTCCCCCTTCTTTAATTGGCTCTTCTGTTGTCAAGTGTATGATGCCTCTACACTGTGTGTGTGTGTGTGTGTGTGTGTGTGTGTGTGTGTGTGTGTGTGTGTGTGTGTGTGTGTGTGTGTGTGTGTGTGTGTGTGTGTGTCAGTGCTGAGCTGTCAGCAGGTCATTAGGGCCACATAACGAAGCCCACGCTGCGGCCGATGGACCAGGCAAACACACGCTTAACATAAGGCCGCCACACACACCCATCATACACACATATGGTTCACAGACCCTAGACATGATAGACTCTGATCCTTTCTGTGACTTTCTGTTGTCTTTTTTAATGTCATTTATATGCCTGACTTAGTCTATTTTAGTGTAATATAAGGACAGTTTCTTTTGGTGACAGACTGCTGCGATGTTACTGTTTGTTTGGCCAAATAGTTGAAGTTAGTTGTGATACACACGGCGGAAGTAGTTATAACACTTTTCTCGACTTTCCCATTCTTATAAATGTATCAATAATCATATAAATAATGATACAGTCGATTAGAGTTTATCTTACTTACAGAGAGTTGTAAAAGTTCAATACATCTTATCACTTCTTATTTCCTTTACTAGTTTTCATTCTTCAGGCTTGTGTTCTCTCTAACAGGCAAATACACATCAACACACAAACACACACGGACGCAAAGAAAGAGCAGTGTGACAACTGTGCTGGTTCATTAGTGGAGATCACTGTTTGTGGATGACTAAAGAGGAGATTATTGATAACACAGTCAACATGCTGATCAATATATTTCGCTAAGGAGAGAAAGAAGGAGAGCAAGAGAGAGAGAGAGAAAGCGAGAGAGTTTTAGAGATGACAGCAGAGAAGGAAAACGATCTTTCTCTTCCTACCTCCCAGCGTCCCCCCCAACTCTCCCTCCCTCAAATTAACTAATCACCCATAATAAGCTCTTATGATCTGTAGTGGATTTCTATAGGCAGTGACACCGGGATGATGGAAGATCCTTGTTGGTGGAAGAATAACAAATCATTAGCATAACAATGTGTGTGCTGGGGGTGTCAGTGAGTCTGTTCATTGTGCATGGGCAAAAGTGCATTTGTGTTTGTGTGTTATTCTGTGATGTCTATGCAGTGTCTATGTAGTGGCTATGCTTCTACCGTGTGTGTGTGTAAGTGTGTGTGTGTGAGGGGACATCCCGTTCTCGGACTGGTCCTGTCAGAGACGGATTAAAGAGGAATCCTAATGAGGCTTCCTGAGCGCCGGGCCCGCCGGCTCATCCATCCCAGCGGGAGTGACAGTCCGGGATCGTTAGCACTGCACAACTACACAACGCCCCCTAGGGGGGAGACAAGGTGTGTGTGTGTGTGTGTGTGTGTGTGTGTGTGTGTGTGTGTGTGTGTGTGTGTGTGTGTGTGTGTGTGTGTGTGTGTGTGTGTCGTGTGTGTGTGTGTGTGTGTGTGTGTGTGTGTGTGTGTGTGTGTGTGGAAGGGTTGGGGGGGCACTTATGATAGAAGATACAGGGTTGAGAG
>NW_011338133.1:0-3020 GCF_000735185.1 Notothenia coriiceps
GAGTTCTGGATGTGTTGGAGTTTGTTAAGAACTTTGGATGATGAGCCATACAGGAAGCTGTGAAAGTAATCCAGTCTTGACGTGATGAATGCATAAATTAGGGTAAAGCATCTCCTGATGTCCCTGTTCTTGTCTATGACCCTGACCCTGTGTGGGTCTTTCATCAAATGTTAACTCTGTTTTAACCCCACAAGCCTGTACACAAACTGCTGAGCAGTCTCCTTTTCCTGCTGTCTAGCACTACTTAGATCTGGTTCTGTGCTACTTTTGTCTCTCAAGTTTGATTTTAGAAAAAGTTCCAACTCTGCATTTGTGAGGTCATCTCTGTTTGTCAACATGTCTTTAAATATTCCTGGTTTTATCATTATCAACACTGAGCGAATGGTTTCTAACTCTGAGAATATCTCCTTTAAACCTTTGTCTATCTGCTTCCATACACGTTGGAATCAATGCATTGGATTGACATCAAGAGAGCTGTTCACACCAGACATTCTGAGAATATGGCTGGCCTGAAGCAGTTCTGAGGAAGAACGGTCCAACATTTGTACGCTGTGCAGGTCGGATCCTAGCAACAGGAAGTGCTTGTTTGAGGTTATTACTGCAGAAGGAGGTTTACCAGTTATTAAATCCAAGGGTTAGCTTACTTTTTCCACAAGTGATGCTAATGTTTAATGGGTGTGTTCAATAAAGACATGAAATGATGTAAGTGTGTGTGTGTGTGTGTGTGTGTGTGTGTGTTAGTGTGTGTGTGTGTGTGTGTGTGTCTGTGTTATTCGCTTAAGTACATTGTGTTTGTCTGTAATTGTGACTTAGATGAAGATCAGATCACATTTTATGACCAATTTATGCATAAATCCAAGAAATTCGAAGGGTTCACATCCTTTTGTCTCTCTTGTGTATGTATGAGAGCTGCTCTCCATCTGCTGGCCCAACAGAACAGCCCTTTCTGTCCGGAACACTCACATCAGGACAGTGTCAAAAGTTGTCATTTTTATGGACGACAAAAATTATCTGTGAAATTATTCTTTCTGTTTATTTTTCTAAGTAAATACAATTAGGTATCGGTCCTTGGTATATGTGTTTTTATCCCTACTTAATTATTGTTATATAGATATATATATTTGTCAAAGGAAGTGTACAACGGTCTGCTAAAATATCTTGCAGGTTGCAGTTTACAAGTCAGGGGAGACTGTTTTGTTTAAGCTTAAAAAAAAAGATTGTGTCTACACTTTTAATGCAATAATCTCAACGTTATACAAGTAGGAATACTAAAACTCCATATGTTACAATACATATAGCGGTACCGGGGACTCGATTTATTATGGCATTTACTGCACAGTTTAGTCACCTCGGGGGAAAATAATGTGCATTATTCACTTACACTTACGTACATTTCTCATTCACTGTAACTGAAGGCAAGCATTATCAGAATCAGAATAGTTTGTTTATCCCTGGAAAAATGTGGTTTCATGTTTCATCTTGACTGCTTCAGTTAAAACTACAATAAATGAAAGATAAATAAATAAAAAACAGAATCAAAATATTGGTTTGAACATGAACCGTGAAAGTAAAAGTAAAATAAAAGATCAAATAAAACATTATATAAACAAAAGTTACGGTAAAAATGTGCACATTGCAATAGGATTTAAAACATGTATATTACAATGTGGTGTATTAGTGCTAATAAGATATTATTTCTGAGTGATAGTGAAGTGAGTGATGATGATGCTCTTTGCAGTAAATACATTATCTATCATTAATAAAAGGTAGAAAATATATCAACAATAAATACAAGAACAAGGCCACATTTGAGTTTGTCCTTTCTTTATTTCATTAGGACAGTTTAAAAAGCATAAACCTTTACATAATTGTTGGATATGTATAAAAGAGTATATGGGACCTTTTTCCATAAATCAACAGAAGACCAGGAACTCATGTTTGGACATGAACACATTTAAAAGAATCCTCTTTCTTATTCATTATACAGCTCAAACACAAAGTTCTGTATAAATGACAGCTTTATTTTCATTCTATACTTTAATGTTCCTGCAAAGGATTTAGTGTTCCACATAGTGTTTGAATGGCATCCCCTGCATCGTAACAAAACTCACCTTGGCTGTATAATCAGTATGTCAGACATGTACCTAAAAGTGTAGACAATTATATCTAATTGGAAAAGCCCAGTCTTGATATATTTTATTTTACACTAGCTGGTTCTGGGGGGAAATTAGAAGTGTGCATTATACTTATGAGACACATCTTGGTTTGTATGGATCGTGACAGTTAGAATAGAGGGTGACTTTGTGATAGAGACACAAACACAGAGAGCTTTAATGGAGCTTTACTGTATGTTTCCTAACATACAGCCATATTATGTAGGGGGAATTGTTGGGGCAGAATCTCTGCTCCGCGCCGTTCCTATATGAGCGGGTTCTCAAAAGAAGGAAAAATTCAAAGCAGCCAGGATAAGGGTTAAACAATAATCTGCTTTAATGGCAAAAACATACAAATACATCACCTAATCACGAAGCACTGTGCAGAGTACTCCGGGCTCAGGTTCTACCACCGTGTGAGACACGTCTCAGGAACGGCCAGTCAAAAACAAGAGCGCCGATCTTCAAAATGATCACAACATTTATACACAGAGTTCACTTCTGAGCGAGCTAGACAGTGAGTTGGCAGTATTCCATTGGTCGGTTTCACTTCTGGGCGGGACCCCAAGTAGTAAGTCCGCAGTTGTTGATTCCATGTTGCTTCTGTGCGCGTGTGTGTGTGTGTGTTTCTGTCCCTCTGCCCTTAGGCAGATCCCCCAATCAATGATTTGGAGTCATGACAGAGGACTCTTTGACAGGACACATACTCATTCCCCCTAAACATCTTCAACACACACATCCTATCATGTATCTTATCACACAACAGTCACATGTTTTTCTCTATGAAAGCCATATTTGTAAATATCCAAACGCCATCGTCCCATGACAGTCCCCGAATCAGTCAACCAACATAAGTTAATTGTTCTT
>NW_011338134.1:0-3556 GCF_000735185.1 Notothenia coriiceps
GTCAGTACTTGTGATTTGATCTTACTCCGCATATTTGTCCGGGTGTTTTGATTTCAAGTGGTGGAGTAATCCCGAAGTGGTGAAAGTCTTTGCAGTTACACCCCCTCGAGAAATGTCAGCTGAACACGTTTTACAAATCGCAATCCGCGCCTCTTTCTCTGATATTTTTAAATATCTCCAAGCGCCAGACATGTTGGCTGTGAGCCAGCCGCGAGCATGGTCGCGCGCCGTGCTTGTCGCCACGTTTTGATTACGTCATCACAACAACACGTTAGTTTACCAACGTAACCCTGTTCTCTGACATTCGCCGAAAGCCGAAAGGGCCTTTTTAACCATTTTCGGCCGATAATTTTCGGTGGCCGAATATTCGGTGCATCCCTAGTAATTCCTGTAATTTATGTACAGCAAGGTACCATAATACCACAGCTCTGTACTGCTACATCACAGTAATTCAATGGGCATGGCAAATGTAAAGTCACAGTATTTAGTTGTACTTTTATTCTAAAAATATATATTCTGTAAAATATCTACAGTAAATTACTGTGAAGTATTTACAGTAAATTACTGTGAAATATGTACAGTAAATTACTGTGAAATCCATGCAACTAGTAGCCAGTAATTTACTGTAATTTTACAGCCAAATATTTTACAGTGTACATTCACTCAAGCACTGTAGTTAAGTACCGTTTTGAGGTATTTGTACTATACTTGAGTGTTTCCGGCGTTTTCTGCTACTTTGTACTTCTGTCCGACTCCAATTCAGAGGTAAATTGTGTCTTTTTACACCACTACATTAACTTAGTACCCTGGCTTACTTTGCTGATATGGAATAATGATAACAATATAATAAACACTTAAATAAGACTCACATGCTACCCAGCAGAAAATAAAGTAATTTACATTATTTCTACCTTGACCAGCTTGATAAAAATATCAATATATCAATCATTTTTATCAAAACATACAATGTACATGATTGTGAAATGGGCAAATCTGCATAGCAGTCATACCAGGAGCAAACGTTTGGATTTATATACGATACCTATAACTGCAAACAAGCCATTTTTTGGATCCTGTGGATTGCCCAGAACATCCTCACTCTGATAACATTTTTTAAAAGAGTGTCATTATTTGTTATACTGTAGGCTCCACAATGTATTATATTCTTGATTGATGTTCTTTTGATGAACTTACTGACATGAATGGACGGATAACTGAATGGGCCAGGGGCTTTGTTAACATTTGTTTTTCAGAAGTCAATCAAACAACCACAAAGAGACACAAGGAGACACACAAAACAACTGAGAGAGATCAAAAGCAACCACAGAGAAGAAACACGGCCAACTAGAGAAACAAAATGACCAAATCATGACAAATGACACAAAGAGCAGCATAATTACCAAATAGAGGTGAAGACAACCACAAAACCTCACAAAGTCTCATAGTCCGTCTACGAATGCATGGCTGGAGTTTATGGCTCATCTGTGCTCATAATGTCTTTGTCCAGGTTATGTTTATCATCATGGATCATTAATTATTATGATTTTTGCATAAAACATAATAACCTGAGTATGAATAAAGGGTAGAAAAATAAGCAACGGCAGGAATGCACTGTGATTGAAAAGCGGCCCTGGACTCTGACCCAGTCCACGACAGCCAGGACAAACATGTGTGCACACACATGGCTGAGGCTGGTTTTAAATGTAACGTAACCACTCTAAATTAACACTCTTTAGGCAGAATCAGCACATCTGGATAGTCATTAAACCAGTCTACATTGATCTATGACTGAATGTTGGTGTTTCCTACAGAATCTGCTGCCCACAGCTGATTTATAGTATAGGCTACATTCCTTTATGAAATCCCTGATGCATGTGAAGGTAGAAAGAAGGATAAACCTGCAGCCTCTGAGATGTGTCACACCATCGAGTAGAGCGCACGGCCGTTTGTACACAGCCGGCCACCCTTAACTCCATTAGATCTGCAAAGAAACGACAGTAGGCTGCTTCCCCAAACTCTAGACACATCAGATGCTCTATTATTACTTCATGATCTGCTTTTTGATGAAGTGTGATAAACAAAAAAAAGGGTGAATCCTAGACTCTTTGCGACTTGAAAAAGTAACTTTGAGTTACTCTGTATATTGACAACAGTGGCTTTGAACCGGTAAATACCCTGCATGTAAACAACCCCTTATGTGAACAGCAAATATTGTTTTTACTGAGGAAGAAAAGGAGATAAATTCCGAGGTGACGTCCAACTCACCCTGACCTGGGCAAGTAACCGTAAGTGTGTGATATTCGGTTTACTGTCATGTTATATTATTTATTGGTATTGAACTCTTGTAGCCTTACCTAAAGCGTTCAAGTGATAGAGCTCCTTGTGCAGCTCTGAGCTTCTCTGAGACAGAGATGTGTTGCAGTATCATCGAAGGACAGTGGTGCAATGCAATTATTCTAATATTTGTAATTACAGCTTCAATTTTACACATAGTTTAAGGCCTGAAAGTGATATATTTGGCTTTTTTTAATTTAATTTGTATTGCCACATAAGATGGTAATGAAGTAGTAGCAATTAAAGTATTACAATAATGACAATGAATGATGAAATAATTCACAACCATTTTAATATGAAGAGCAGTCCAAGGATTCACTGAAAAAAAGGGGAAAGTAGGGTTGTTCAATTTGCAAATGTGCAGTTAATATATGAGACATAATTTAGTCATTTTTCTCGTCGAAACATGAATCAATCATGTAGAACTATTTTAATCTTGAGGGCTGTACGTTCTATAAGTCTCAATCATGTTAAGAAACAAGAAAACAATTATGTTTATCTCTCTAACTCCGCCCAGTGAGCACATACATCAGCAGCTTGTTCTGCAGCCGATTACTCAGCTTCTAATTATTATTTACAAATATTTTATTCACAAATGAATATGGTCGGACTCAAACCCGTACTTTAATAGTTTCGTAATTGAACCTGAACAATATGGCACTTTAATGGACAAGATGTAAAGCAGAAAAAAGTTGCAAAATATATTTATTTTTAAAAATGTGAAGCTTTTTCTTTTTTAAACAAAGGAGGGGGGGGAGGGGTTCTACCATATTTTCTTCCCGCATCGGAGGAGTAGGCTAAGCTGGATCTGTCCCGAGAACATCTCTACAAGGTAAAAGTTATTTAAAGGTTTTTAATGTCATCAAATGTTCGTCATAGTTACAAGTTATCACAAGACGCATTGTTTGCAAAAAGCAGAGTTCACATTTGCCGTTACAACGAGCAACGTAAATACAGCTGTCAATTTGTAAACATTGTCATTCATTGGTGTTAGCTAGGATAAAGCCATGAAAATCATAAGATGAGTTTATATTGATTGTGTTTAGCGTGTTTTTATACTGTGAGTATTTGTAGAGCGTAAGTCCGGCAGTGGCTTGATTTACAATATTTAAAACTATGAACCTTGCCCAAAGTTATGCACATTAAACCGAAGCTCAGTGGGGAGGGGGGAGTCATATCTGATGGATGAGCTTGGCATGTTTGCATGTCTATAGGCTATGTC
>NW_011338135.1:0-1040 GCF_000735185.1 Notothenia coriiceps
TGCTCTGCATGCTTCAGCAAGATAAGTGGGATGCAAAATCTTGGAGAGAAGCAATTACAAGTGTTGATCTTGGTTCACAGTAAGCGATACTATGAGCACTGGTGGAATTTTCAGATTTGATCACCCTGCAACAGTGCACTTGCTGAAGATTAATGGCTAAAATGTAAATTTCACAGTTTTAAGTTTGTGTGTCTGGTAGTGGGTGTTTTTCTGTTCTCCTTGTCATGTTTTCCTCCCTGTATATTGTCTGGTCTTTTTCCCTGTCTGTCGTTAGTTTTCCCTGGTGTGTCTAATTTCCTGATTGTTTTCACCTGTCACCCCTTCTGTGTCTCCTGTGCTAATCAGCGTCAGTCCCGCCCCTGATTATTCCCACCTGTGTTTTGTTATCCTGTGATTAAATTCCCCTGTCTCCCAGTGTTCAGTGTCAGTTCATTTTCGTCTCTTGTCATGTTCAGGTCTGTGTTCGTATTGTCTCTTGCTATGGTCAGGTCTATGCTCTTTTTTGTACTCGTGAAAAGTTTTGCTCCTCACCACGTGAGCGATTTTCTTTTTGTTCTAATTTTTTGTCATCTCATCCTGAGATTAATTAGTTACCATTTTTTTTTTGCTGTATTTTGGAAAATAAAGTATCCTACCAATACTTTACCTCTGTCTCCCGGGTCATGCAATTGGGTCCTACCTCCTAAGTGCCTGAGTTCTTAACAGAACGAACTGACCAAATATGGACCCAGCGGATTTGGAAGATTTTGAGTTAGATCTGTTCGATCTAGATTGTTCTCTTCAATGTTATTTTGCCGAGTGGAGTGGAACCTCGTCAAGAAGGGACAAAGAGACTATCCTCAGAAAGGCACAAATGGAGGTGGCCAGCATGCCATGGTTGAGAAGCTCGTTGCCTGAATGGCTGAGTTTGCCAGTCTTCATTTTCTGACCCCTTTTTGGGATCCCGCCTGGCGTTTGGAGGTCCACGAGCCTCCAAAAGACCTCAAAGAAACGCAAGGTCAGGAGGCCAGCTTGTAATCTTGTTCCGGCTCCAGAACCGG
>NW_011338136.1:0-1130 GCF_000735185.1 Notothenia coriiceps
TTATCAGTAACTTTAGACATCGTAAAACTAAGACAGAGTAGTGTCAAGCCGGGTGTTGCTTGTGTCCATGAATAAATGGCAGAATGCAAGATGCTTTATTGTCTGGTAGAGAGAGTGATGCGCAGCTCCCACGCCAAACAATCTACGCGGCCACGCCAGGCTGCAGCTACAAAGGAGAAGTGGAGGGGGAGCAGATTTTGTCACCTCCAATTAAATAGCAGGTGCGCTGGCATGGTGCCAAGCAGCGTCACAGAGGGAGGAGACATCCGGTCACACTACTTTATACTTCTACTCCACAACAATTTAGAGCAAATATTGAAACTTTTTACACCGGTAAAATGTATATGATATGATAACTTTGCAAGCTTAAATTAATAATACAACAAAATAAAACAAATAAATGATGACATACTGCTGTGGATTAAGATACCTGGCAGTTTTAACAGTAATTAAAGTTAGCTTCGCTTTTATCAGCAGCAAATGTAAATGATTCACACATCACTGGATTATGGATTATTGTTAAACTGCTTAGTGGAATACTCGATACCGATTGGTCAATTTTTTAAGAGGTTGATAATAGTCGATAACACACTGCTGCGGAAGCAGGACGATCATTTTTAAAGGTCCCATGTCATGCTTTTCCGGTTATTACCCGTCCCCTTGTGTGTTATGAAGGTTTTTCTGCATGTAAACGGTCTGCAGAGTCAAAAACCGTGTACAAGTACACCCTGTAGCGAGTAAAACTCTAACACAGAAAATACCTCCCCAAAACGCCCCGTTGGTGAAACGTCATCATGACGTCATCATCCATTTGATTCTTCCGGGTACGTGCTTACGAAAGCACGTACCCGGAACTAAATGGGCCAATCCGTGGAGCCGTTAAGTCACGTCTGCGTAGCCGTTACGTTAAGCCCCCGCTGATTGGTCCAAATTGACCAATCCACACACACTCAGTGCTGGCAGCTCTGCTGATCTCTCCTCCCTGGCTGCAGGCTGATAACAGACAGTTGGGATTGCGCGAAGTTCTCTCTGCAAACCCATTCTCACAGCGTTTATCAACCTATTTCTTAGTCAATATCAAGCCACACTTATTGTTTTTACTTCAGCTGTGACTTTGTGTGTGCTCAGGG
>NW_011338136.1:1190-17267 GCF_000735185.1 Notothenia coriiceps
GGAGCTGCAGCGAGCCGTTTAGTGGAGAAAGTGAATACTGCTCAATACACATACTTTACAGAGATGCTGTATGTGAAAACAATGTGAGTTTGGAAAATTGCACAGTATTTTTCTATTTCCTCAACAATGGAATTATGATCAGTGGAAATGGCCATGACATGTGACCTTTAACTTATGTGGCAATATACCTCTAGTTAATGCCCCAGACCTTCGTATATTTTTCTGTATGTGGCCCCTTGGTAAAAAGTTTGGACACCCCTGGATTAAAGGGTCAGTGCACCCACATTGCAAATCCATTTTCTCTCACTAAAGGATATCTAGGCATTAGATAAAGGGCAATACATCCATATTATTAGTCGTGGTATGAACCGGGATATTGTCTTAGATTTTAAATACTGTGATATCCTAAGAGTGTATTCCTGGTTTTAAAACTGTATACATTTGCCCAACTTTTCTCTTTAAAAACGTTTACCATTAATTGTTATTTAATACAAATAAAAAAGCAATTTTGAATACTATAATTTTATAACCCTAATGGTTATTTAATCATAAAACAAGGGGTTTTGGTACACTTATTAAAGATGGAACACAGGACTAATAATTCCTCTGCATAGAGTTTATCCAAGCTTCAAAGAATGTAAAATGTAAAACACGTGTTCCTGTGTTTTAGTGGCCATGCTGAAGCAGGCTCTCTTCCACCACATGATGAGCAGAGAGGAGGAGAAAGAGGAGGCTCAGGATCAGAGTGGGTCTCTTCCTGGGAGCCCTGAGGGGCCGCATGAGAGCCGAGGGTCTCCGCCAGCACAGAAACAAAACGGTGACGGTGAGGGGTCTCCAGACAAAGTGCATTTACTGGAGTTCTGTATGAAGGAGCCAAACTGCAAATTCAGCCATTGTTGTTTAATTCTATTTTTATCATTGTTTGTTTATTTGTCATCGCAGCCCGTTGTAATTTGTCACTTCCTGCACTTGTCACATGGGTGTGGTTTAGGTAAGGGCTTGTGTGATGGACAAAGAGGATGAATTGGTTCCGATGACCGTAGGGTCTTTTTGTAATTGTTCGTTCAGTTTTCGTTATAAAATATGATCGAACAAGAACTTCATTACGGATTGCTTATTGTGAACGAGTCACAATGAAGAACTTAGCCTCTTAAAGGTGGGCTAGGTAATTCACTTCAGAAACACTTGTTATATTCCATGGAATGCTCTTAACATCCCGATAGCAATGAATACATTAAATGCTTTGACAATAAATACATAAAAAAATATCATCTGTTGAAGCCGTGGCGCTGTAAAAAGCACGACCAATCATCTGAGCCGGCCCGGCTAAAGTAACTGGATGGCCTACCTGCCTGTCAGCCTTCCATCCGTGCACAATCTTATCTCGTGCCCTCATTGGTCATGTGCGCGTTCGTGCGCTAGATTTTCAAAATATAGCGCCCTCGAGCTGGTTTCTCCATTCTTACCTACCCTACCTTTAACTTAGTTAGTTTTATTAGAAGTATTATTTTTAGATTCTCATAGTTGAATATTTCCATTTTATACCACTTTTTACTTCTATCCCAAACTGTGTACATAACCCTTCAACAGTTTGTTTCTAATAATAATTTAACAATGGTTCCCCCTGCTCTTCTTCTCCCTCAGGTGGTTTCGTGGTCCTCGATTTCGGTGGCGGGTCGGAGGAGA
This sequence comes from Notothenia coriiceps, assembly GCF_000735185.1. Lineage (NCBI taxonomy): Eukaryota > Metazoa > Chordata > Actinopteri > Perciformes > Nototheniidae > Notothenia > Notothenia coriiceps. The sequence goes on from NW_011338136.1 coordinate 2,877, forward strand.
GCAGCACTGATGATGATGGAGGAGGAGGAGATGTGGGCATCGACATGAGGAAGCTGCTCTCCTCTTCCTCTCAGGCGGGCGGAGGGCCGAACCTCAGCCGGCAGCTGATGACTCACCTGCGCCTCCTGCAGGCCGACCTGCAGTATCTCAAGGTGCTGACACTAAAGCTGCTTTCACACACACTGTGGGGCCAAAAAAGGAAAAACATAGTTGTGTGTTTTGTCTGTGTTTAACTGGTTTTTGCTAGTTTACACGGGGAAACAAGAATTTCTTGGAACATCTCTTTCAAATTTGACCCGGTTTCCTTAAAAAAACCTGCAGAATATCTTTTATTGTTCACTTTTTAAACTTGGTTAACCACCGTATTTTTTGCAATTTCTATTCGTAAGAAATCCATTGTGATGATCAAGGCATTTAACACCATTTATAATCCCTGGAAAGGCCTCAGCCACAAGACACCTTACCTCAGGGGGGTCAAACTCAATTTGATCTCGGGCCACATTAGCATCATGGTTGCACTCAAAGGGCCAGTTTTATATATAAGACTATATAAAAATACATATATAAATAATATTGGATTATTATCGGATAGGGTAATAACTTCATAATGAACTACGTCTGAAAGCAGAAGTCTAGGGGCAAATAATTGCAAATTTCTTCAGTGAGAATGTCACAAAATGATTTCAAAAGAAAAGCCAAATTCTGGAGAAAAAAAAAATTCTAAGAAAAATGAATATTTTGATGAAAACAAGTCAAATTCTGAGTAAAAATGTAGATGCATTGTGGGACATGTAGTTTATGGGTAACGTGCTTCTGTAAATCGCCATGTAACCGTATAATACAGATATTATATTCTTTCAGAGCTCTTGTGGGGCCACATGAAATGAAGTCACAGGCCTGATTTGGCCCCCGGGCCTTGAGTTTGACACCTGCCTTACCTTCATGTCTGACCTGCAATATTGTCTCCGCTGGAATTTCTGTCCAAAAACAAGAATAAGAAAATGTTTTGTTGATAACATACAGATGTGATATAAACGTTTAGTTTCACAGCAATACACTGATAGAGTATGCTTATTGATGCCAAAGTCAGAAGTAAAAATCCTGAATTGGGCGGTGGTGGCGAAGTCGATAGGGACTTGGCTTGGCAACTGGAAGGTCACCAGTTCAAGTCCCGGAAAGACCAAGTGCTACCGAGGTGTCCCTGAGCAAGGCACCGTTCCTACACTGCTCCCCGGGCGCCGTTCAAAATGGCAGCACACTGCTCCTAACACTAGGATGGGTCAAATGCAGAGAAACAATTTCCCCACGGGGATTAATAAAGTATATCAAAATCAAAAAAAATAAATCAAAAAAAGAATTCACTCATTCCACCATTTTGGAGCCAGGATAGCAAACCCACGTGTTTTTGCTGATGGGAACTTGGGTCCCCCCTTAGTAATTGTGTTGTGTTGTTGTTTACTTGTTTTCAGGAGGTGGAGGTGAAGTACAACAAGCTGCAACAAACACACACTGACCCAGCTGCTGACGCCGAAGAAAACCACGGTGTGTGTCGCTGATTTCTACACGTACGCATTTACAGAGACACGTTTGTCTGTGTTTTCCCACTTCTTTTGATTAGTTGAACGATCACAACGAGAACAAATAATGTTTTTTTTAAAATAAATATTTGCTTCTATTAAATAGAATCTTCCCAAATGTGGTTTTAATTATGATAATGTCTTGTTTGCTCAAATCACAATATAAATAAACTTTCAAACGGAGCCTCTGAAGAAAGCTAATCTCAAAAACCTTTTTAATTTTCGTTCTACTTTCAGATTCTTTTCCCTCGTTCGTATGAGTTTGACGCCACTCCATGGTTTCTTCCGGATGATTTTTGGACTTTTGAACACTGGTGTCGCACAGAAAGCGAGGCTGAATGTCAGAACTCACACTTCAGGCGCATATCAGTGGAAGACTTGATCATCGTTTTAGGAAACTATTCACTATAAACTCAAAAGCCTCCTGAGGAGAGACTCTGTGGAAACACCCGAGGACAATTCAGGCGGTTTTTCTTTTGCAGTATATTATTAATCAACTATATAAATTATCTTAAACACTGGAGAAAGTCGAGTGTGGAGTCACACAGATGGATTTAGAAACACTTTACAGAGTGAAAAGAGGAAATGGATCATAAAGGTATATTTGTTTTGTTCAGGACTCACTGCTGTACGTTTGATTTTAGAGCAACGCTGTATTATGGCTATTTTAGGTAAGAAAATAATTAATTGAATGGAATATTTACAGAGCTGGGGAGTGAGAGGGGATACATTCCTTGATTAAAGTTGTACATTTCCAAGAAAAAATGGTTATATATTTTTCCAATTACGCAAAAGAGAGATTTAAATAGAAGAAATTATTTTAAAAAAAAGCTTTTTTTTATTGTAAAAAATACAAATATTCGATTTTTTTTGTCGTAAATTTGATCAATTTTTCTCGTAAATGTATGGCTTTAATTCCTCCCCTTTCAGAATATTCTCCTGTTCGTCATGACTTCATATTTCTTTAAAACCACTTTTTTTAAATGCCACCGATATGCTATCATATTCCTGAAATCTCCATTGAAAATGAGCACATCTGGCAACACTAAAGCCTTCAACATTTCCAGTACCGTGTGTCCACCTGGTTTGGATGTCTGAGTAAATATAATACACGTGAAATGCTGTTCAGTGCTTACTTTCAAGTCCCAGTTTTCAAATTTCCTGTTGCACTTGAATGTAGCATAATATAGCTAACAGACGCCTGTTCATTATCAACAAATAAACAAAGCAGATGGACGTAAAAATAGAACCACTTGTGCTTAAGAAATATGCTTTGTTCAAATGGACTTTCATTCATTAATGGAGCAGATTTGGTAAACAATTATTTACTGTTTTTGTGTGTAATCAAGGGTGATCACTATGAGAGTCCAGAGAGTCAATTGAAAAAAAAAGGTTTTGTCAGGATAATCTCAAAATGTTCTAGTTGTATTATCTGTAATAACAAACGTTTGGCAGGTGAACCAACATTATCTGTCTGTATGTTTTCCTGAGTGAGTTTGGATTTGAAAACGAGTGCTTTTATGCTTACTTAGATCTTGGGGTGGTGGTGCAAAAGGATACAGAAAAACTGCCAAATAATAACCCTTTTTTTTTACAGTCACTAAGAAAAATTATCTTGACAATGTTCCTCCACGTATTTTACAGATGAAAGAAGAAATATTAAGAAACTCATCCTGAGATTTTCCTGTTTTCACCCGGTTTTGATACAGAAACACTTTTCTTTAAATTACCGATGAAATCACGTTGAGCAATCTTTTAAAAAAAACAACAACACTCAGTTTGTATAACTGCAGCTAAACATTACGCACCATATAACGGACAATCCAAGCTTTTCAGAGAGCGTGCACATGTGAATTTCTTGGATTTCACTTTATTATTTGTTTTGCAGACAATTTCTCTAAATGTCATCAACCACTTTTTATAATTCCCCTGTAGTGTTGTGAGGAGGTTTTTCCTAAGGATCATTTTTTGCAACAGGCTGCTTTAAAAGCCATCTTGAGCTTTTCATAGTGTCTTGTTTTTCCATTTGAGGTACATGGATTTCCTCGTTAAACCACTTCACTTGAATGTTGGGCAGAAATCACTCAGATAGCCACAAGACCGCTCACATGACACCATGGCTTTGGGGGCGAAATACACAAGAAAATCAAATGAATGAAGAATATTCAGATGTAAAAAGTTTGATTCCTCAGTAAAAGAATATATTGTACAATTATGACTGTATATCGAAGGTTTTGTGTTGGTTTTTTTCACCATGCAATCATGAAATGTTTTACACAAACTACTTAAAGAGGGTGAAGTATCCATGTACTATTAACCTGTTTTATAAATGTTCTATTCAAAATGTTGTGGTTATTAATTTACTATTAACCATGTTTGTTTAGTTACAAAAAAGGCAATTCAAGCAAGAAGATGTCATCTGTTGAAAAGAAAGTGGCGCTTCGTTGATCATTCAAAATTACACCTGCATTTACCACTGATCCCCACAGGTGGCGCCAAAAACACGAATCAAATATCAAAGATCGTAGTTATCCAGTTTTTGTGTGTTGACGTCTTCAAACTTTTATTTATTTAGTCTCCTTTTACTCTGCTCTGATTTCCCTCTAGCCAAACCTACTGTACATACTGAGAAAAATCGCAAACGTTGCTCTCTGATATCTCTTGATATATGGAAGTGATATCCAAAATCACACCTTTAATACCGCTAATAGCCATAGGTGGCGCCAAATTGACAAACCAAAGACCATAATCACAGATGGAGTTAGTCACGCTTTCCAAGAAGTCCATCAAGTATTTGCGCTTTGACTTCTGAAGTATTTGGTTCTCTCGCTACATTTTATCACAAGCACCGCTCTCTTGGAAGTGAAATCCAAAATAATGCCTGTAATACCGCTAATAGCCATAGGTGGCGCCAAATTGACAAAACAAAGGTCCTAACTAAACAAAAATTCTGTCCTTTTAGTTTTTGCGTTCTTTGAGCTTGTGGTTCTCCCGCCATATTTTATTCTTCACTCTACTTTTCTTGTAGCCAAACATACTGAGAAAAAAAAGCGTGGCCCTCTGGGAAAGTGAGATCCAAAATCACACTTGTAATATCGCTAACTGCCATTGGTGGCTTTGAGCTTTTGGTTCTTGTGCCACCTTTTATCAAAGCTCCCAAATCCCACCTGTGATTACCGCTTATCGCCATAAGTGGCACCAAATTGACAAAAGAAAGATCCAAACTAAACAAGAATTCATTCACTTTTTCCGTTCAGTTACTTTGCTTCTTTTAGCTTGTGGTTCTCCTGCCACTTTTTATACTTCGCTCTACGTTTCTGTAACAAAACACACAAAAAGTCCCAAGTGTCGCTCTCTTGGAAGTGAAATCCCATATCTCACCTGTAACACCGCTAATCACCATAGATGGCACCAAAGTGGCAAAAACGAAGAGTGTAACAAACGACAAAAAACTGTTACTTATTTCCAAAGACTTCTTCGAGCTTTTTGTTGTTGTGCCACCTTTTATCAAAAGCTCCCAAATCACACTGTGATTACCGCTAATCGCCAAAGGTGGCACTAAAATTAAGAATTCATTCACTTTTTCCATTCACTTTCTGTGCTTGTTTTAGCTTGTTGTTTTCCTGCCACTTTTTATACTTCGCTCTACTTTTCTTGCAGCAGAACCTTGCGATGTCCACCATGAACACCCAGGCTAGCGCGTACATGGCCACGCCGCCGAGCTTCATTATCAGCGTTGTTCTCGGAGAAGTCACCTCGCAGTAAAACAGGACCGTACCCACTCCCACGCGTACGGTGGCGAACAGAACGATGAACAGCAGATCCACGGCGTCGCCCAGCAGGCTATCGTAGAGGCCGAGCTGCCGGAGGAACCATCGGGTCTGAAGGAGAGGGTTCGTTATCTCGCTGCCGAAGATCGCGCCGCAGGTTTCGCACCCGGAAACGCCCATGAGCAACGCCAGGAGGATCCCAACGATGCTGCCGGCGTGATGAGCGAGCATGAGAGGGCCCTCGGTGTGGAAGCAGACGCACCAACACATGTCGAAGAAGAAGTATCCGAGGCAGACGGCCAGAGAGACCGACTGAAGCTCTGTGTTTTCTGTACCTGAGGGACGGAGAGGAGGGTTGGATGTGAAAACTTCCTCCGGCGGCTTCACCTGAGACATGTATTAACCATAAAGTCTACTTGAATGACTACCAGGGGACAGAAAATGATCACAGAAAGGCAATAAATTAAGCTTTTTGCCAACATAACATGTGAAGAGCTTGTAAAATATTGTTTTCTGTCATGAAATTACACAAGTACAAAAAAACAGCTTGTAGAATGTTTTTTTTAATTATATATAATTTTAGGTTTTGACAAGGAACATCTTGAAGGTGTCACTTTGGAGCACTGGGTAATTTTGAATAAATTTTTCTCTATTTTCTGAACATTTACAAACCCAAAACTTAAGTTACTTTGAGGTCCTGTCTAAACTAAAGTTAATATATTCCAAAAAAGCCTGCTTGCGTGTATTAGGCTTTCTGTACCTGAGGGACGGAGAGGAGGGTTGGATGTAATGAAAACACTTAATGTGAAGGAAAATACCTAAATACTTATAAATTACCTCAAACTTTGATGTAATTTTTACATTTGTTTGAGCGTCAATTTTGTGTGATGGGGAGTGTGTGGGAGATAAACTCTCTCTGGAGGGACATTTTTAGCATTGACATGCACAAAGACTTATAACACACTGCAGGGAAGGGCAAACCCCAATAAGCATAACAGGGCCTCTTTAAGATACTGACATCAATGATGCTTGAATTTGTTATTGCTGTTTTTCAGGTATTGTCACTCAAAGGCCCCCTATTAAACTGTTTCTCATCAATATATCACAGGATTCAGATATATCCAGAACCTGTCTCTGATTGGCTGAAACACCAAACAGATCATTGCAGCATTACCCATAACCCCCTCTGTTTCAGCCCTGTTTCCAAAGTGCTGATTCTCTGTCTGTTACTTTAGATGAAAATAAGGAGCCCCTCCCCACGCCCCTCTGAGAGACATTTGGTTACAAAGAACTCAATGGTGCTCTAGGAGGAGATTCAGGTGATAAGAGGGGGGTGGGGTGTACCGGTTGGTGATTGGCTAATGGTTACACAAGACAACACATCGTTATGACATCATAAAGTGGCCAACATTTTCAGACAGGTTTTTATAGAAATGGATCAAAAAGAGAGAGAATCTTTGTTCCTGAAACATTCAGAGTCTCTTTCCACAGAGGGGACACATGTTGATGTAGAAGAGACATGAAGAAGAGGGGACACATGTTGATGTAGAAGAGACATGAAGAAGAGGGGACACATGTTGATGTAGAAGAGACATGGAGAAGAGGGGACACATGTTGATGTAGAGGAGACATGAAGAAGTGGATTTTTCACAATAGGTGACCTTTAAATAGTGGCATATTTAAGGAGATCTAGTGTTTTTTTAATTAGGCTATACTTTACCTGCATGAGTGAAAGGCAGAGGTCCGTCTATGAAGAGGACGTATCCCGTCAGCAGCACGATGATGACACCGTGAGACAGAGTGACGAGTCTGCAGCTCCACTCGGCCCCCCGCTGCGCGAAGGTGTAGCAGAACAACAGGTAGAGACAGAACCAGCCAATCAGGCTGCAGAACACCTGCAGCACCAGCATGATGCCTGTGTGTTACAGCAAAAATAAATACAGATTAAAAAGGTCAATTTGTGTTGAATATAAAGATTCAAGCTGCAGGTTGACCATTTATTATTCATGCACTGGACAGCACTGGTGGATAAAAGCAGCCAACATACATTAGGATCTTTATTTGACTAACTTTGTCTCTGTGAGTCCGCAGATTTCGACTAAATTCTACATAGAATGGGACTAGAAAATGCACGTACTTTAAGTATATTTTGATGCTTATACTCGTGTTCCTTCAGTAAGATTTTGAATGCAGGGCCTATCTTGCAACAGAGTATTTTTTAAGATCTAGTATTGCTGCCTTTACTTGAGTACAATATCCAATTACCTCTTTTCAGTTTAAATGTATTATGACTAGTTTTTTAAACAAATGTGTGCACACTCACACTGTAGCTTACCTTAACTCCTCCGCCCCGTCCTAATATTCAGGATACATGCAGAACATTACTCCAACATTTGCACGCAGCCTCGGCCTCCATGTTTATTGATATCCATATTTTCACCAAAGAGCCCAAAATATCAGCGTATTTGAAACATGAAAGACATGCTCACAGTGTGATAGATGCCAAGTGCAGCCACTACAGACAGTACGAGCGTCCTTCACCTCGTCGCCCTGGGTCTCAGACCTGATCCTCTTAAAGGATTAAAGTCTCTCTGCAGATATACCTGCTTTTAGATGGCCGACTGCAGCTTCCTAAAAAATGGACAAAATGTTTATTTTGTATCGGGTATTGAAAGCGTTTTGTGATGTATTGACTCTTAAATGTCAACTAAATAAAAAAAGTTTTTGGGCATTTTTTTCAACCGCTCTTCTCCAAATGTTCTGATTGTTTCCACACGAGTTCTATAAATGTATCGTTATTTATATGAATGATGGCGTCAAATGACTGTCATATGCTTTTGACATGTTGCTTTGCAAACCCTCTGCAGGAGAGGGACCTGTGAGAATCCCCTGATGGCAGCATTAACCCACTTCTAAACTTCCAGTCCCTCTAATCTGAAACCAGAGTAGATTATCAGTCAGTCATGGACACTTAAAGCAACTTCACTTTGAAGAACGTTTTCTTAACGCTTAGATCCATAAGTGGGTCTTTTTGGACCCGGCGAGGTGGTTTTCTTAGAGTATCTTTGTAATTACATTTTTTTATCATTTCATATTCCAGCTATTCCTCAAAAAACATGTTTTGGATATTATGCCATTCACATTTTAAATTGACATTTTAAGAAATTGTAGTTTTTGTATTACTACCCCAAGCTTCCATAAGTGGGTCAAAAAATGACCCGCATGCATTTCCTATGGGGTCCTCTGGGAACNTTTGATTCTTATCACCTGTTGCTGTTAGGAATACATTCACTGTAGACCACACAGACGACATCACAAGTGACACCTCTCAGGGAGATTATTTTACACAGCAAGATCTGATACCTGTCAGTATAATAATAATAATAATACATTATATTTGAATAGGGCTTTTCAAGGACTCAAAATCGCTTTACAATATAAGGGAAGGTTAGGGTGGGACTATCAAACTTGATCAACCGGCATGGATTGATGGGGGTGGGCTATGAGTAGACAAGAGGAGAAGAGATGAGTTTTGAAAAGGAACTGGAATACTGTGAGGGTGTCAGAATAGCGGAGATTTTTGCATCAATGTGTTCAAAACGTTTTTTTTCAAAATGTAAAAAAAATGTCTAAAATTAGAAATGGTGAAAAATTAAATATAAAATATTTCTAGTGTGAACCAAAATATAATACTAAATATTATACAAGTTATTTTTCTTAACCAAAATGACAGAAATGGCATAAAAACACATATTATTCTAATACGGGTCCTTTTTGACCCACTTATGGAAGAGTGTAGTCACTCGGGCATCTAAGGGTTAATTTATCTACATTTTCTGACCCCGTAGTTCTCAACCTTTTTGGACTCATAACCCCTCCGCCCCTCAAAGACTGCAACTATTTAGAAATATATATGGCTATTTTACTTGCATCCTTTGTACTATAACCCTATAACACACAGTTAGAAATACACTACTGTTATACAGTTGTATACATTTAATGTTTTTAGACTGTACATAAGTGTAAATATGCGCATTGACATTTAATTTTATCTCGTTGCACTGTCATCGCTACTACCTCTGCTTTTACCTCTCTATTTATTTATTTATTTGTGTCTATTTTTTACTGCAGTGAGAGTTGCCAAATAAATGTCATTGTACTTTGTATGATGACAATACAGATATATTCTATTCTATTCTATTCTATTCAAAGAAGTATCTCAACACGTGAGAAATAGCCTACTTGCTTTTTCGCCAAGATTTCAATAAAAAAAAAATGTTAATGTCCAAATATAACATAGATGCATATTTCAACAGACCTCAGATTGGACATTTGATTTTCCCTATATCATTCGGTCATTAATAGGGGAGGCGTGTGGCGCAGTGGGTTAATGCGCTGATCTTCGAATCAGATAGCAAGTTTGAGTCCCACTACAGTCAGCATGTCGTTGTGTCCCTGAGACACTTCACCCCAAATTGCTCCTGTGGGGATTGCCCTCAGTATTGAGTATGTAAGTCGCATTGGATAAAAGCGTCTAACAATTAACATGTAATTAATTAATACATACATTTTATACAAGATTTATAAAAATAAGCTTCACTTTAAGATACAAAAATAAAATATCCGGATATGTTATATAATTCTATGTATTGTTTTAATTATTTTTAAATGTGAAATATATTATAATAGTGTGTGTACAGTACTATACATCCATGCATTACAGCCTCCAGTCCAGTCGATGGCGCAGTGCTTCCTGCACATGAGAAAGAAGAACATCCGGGTTACTCAGATTAACTAAAGGTAAACAAACGCGTGAAAATGACATTGAAATATTTAACTCTAGTTTCATCTGATTCACATCGCTTTTTGTATTGTAACAGTTAGATTGTCTACCTTTTAAACACATTATTAAACCTGGATCAGGAAGTAAAGGTAAGTTAAATTGATCTCAGAACACGTGGTGAAACTCCGATCATAATACTGATGATTTAATACTTCTGTTGTTATTGTGGCTGTTTTACTGAACCTACAACATGGCTCATTGTCTTAAACGAATGATTAGGAATCACTATTTTATTCGGCATTAATGTAATACACAAACAACTTGTTATAGGATCATTTTTAACCTAAATGTGGCGTTTGACCTGTGTTTGCTAATGACAGTTAAGTGGCATTAGCAGTAATGAAGGAGCTTGCTAATGGGGAGGTACACATGTGACATTTAATTAAAATATACAGCTGTTAAATGGACCAGAATCAAGCCGAATTAACTAATAGGCTCTGAGGCTTTGAAAAATGTCAATATCTCTCAGTATTATCTGTTTAACTTTTAATCAAACTAAATCAGCATATTGTGTCTCGATTTTTGTACAGGGTTTTGTGCTGTTACATTTTATCTCAGCTATTCAATACACAGGTGAACAGATGTAGCTGCTTATCAAAACTAAACGTGCATTTATGCAGTTAAAAACATTTAAATAAGACTATTTTTTTAATTGTACTATATATTTGGTTGTTTCTGCAAGAGGTCTGCAAATATTTGTCTATTTTTACAGATTGTTTCACAGTGTCAAATGAAAACCAACTGTACAAGTCTATATACATAACAAGGACACATATAAGCAAGTAATAGTATACTTTCTTTTGATATATTTTCAATTAAAACATAAACCAGGACAATAATCTCCCTCATGTTAAAACGATTGAACATTAAAAATAATAAAAACAAGCACTTTGAGCTGCACCTGGTGTATGCAAAGTGACATACAAATAAAGCTTTATTATTAAATATTATTACCTATTTACACCAAATGTAAATATACTAAAGAAACTCAACAAGTACAACGACCAATGAATCAGCCCAAAACACCTCACTGTATTTAACTATAAGAATCAGAACCAGAAACGTGTTTATTACCAGGTAGGTTGACACGTACGAGGAATTTGACTTGGTGTCGTGGTGCATACATAAAAGTACAAAAAAAACAAAAAAAACACAGAGAACTATTTTAAGAACGCTATAATAATATTAAAATTATAGTAAAATAAAGCAATATATGCATTGAAATAGAATGGAATGAAATATGTTCAGTAAAAAACCCTAATAAGCTGTATTGATTTAACAATATGTATCCCTGTATTTCCTCTCCCTACAGGATGGCTCTCCCCTGTGTGCGTCTCTGCTCTCGTCACGTCACCAGAGGCCTTCAGGTCTGTGGTTATTCGACCCTCAGTAAGTCCTCCAGCCCGCGGGAGAGAAGCGACTCTGGTCCAGTGTTTCAGTACGTCGGCCACAACAAGAAGCCCAGCCACAAGGTGTTTGTTTGGGGCTTCTCGTTCACCGGCGCTCTGGGGATCCCCAGCCTGGTGGTGCCGGACAGCGGCAGGAAGAAACCTCGCAAATACCAGCTGACTCCGTACCGTCTGGAGACAGCAGAGCAGGTGAAAGCAGCTTTAAAGAGCGTCATATAGGGCCGTATTCAAAGATTCAAAGGTTTTAAGTAAGTAACATTTATTTATAAAGCGCAGACAAAGTCACAAAGTGCTTGACAAAACATTAAAACATCATAGGAATCATAAAATAATAAATGACCACACAAGCCACGTGTTAAGAACAGTGGCGTAGCTGTGGGCCCACCCACATGCACGTCTCGCCCACCCACAGCCAATCAGCGCGTCATATCGATTTTGACGTTCCTGACAAGCGGCAAACTCTGGGGCATAGCCGGGAAGCCCAGAAGGAAGAGCCACAAACTGCAGTTCCTCTAGTGGCCGACAGGGGGTGGATGCAGAAAGGAGCAATTCCCATAGACCCCCATGTTAAAATGTAACTTTACAGCAGAAATAAACATGTTTCCTGCCTGGATCCAATAAAACGTATTCTGGATATAGTTAGATTCCACCTTCATGACAATGGAATAGGGAGTGCATTTTTTTTACCGTGAGTAAATTAGTAAGTAAAGTAAGTTTTGCCGTGAGTGAATGAAAGTCTTATTTCTTCTTGAGGTCTGCAGTGAAGCGTGTGCTGAATATGAAAAGACTCTCAGTGTGTGCCCACTGTGCGACTGTCAAGGATAAACAACCTGTGGCCGCCGAGCCAGTCATGTGGATGTCAGTTTAACATTCTGAGGCCGCCGTGCCTATGTTTTTGTTTTCACTGCTAGTTTATGCTTATGTTTAATTAGTGCATTAAAAAAAAAAAAAAGAATCATGAATGAAGTTTCAGCTCAGACCCCACGCTTAATAAGTCTCCCCCTGGCCCACCTACATTTCTCCAGGCCCACCCACACTATAATCCCTGGCTACGCTACTGATTAAGAAGTCCTAAAAACACAATAAAAACATAGGGTACAATTGAATCAAATAAAAGCACACAGGTTACCCAAACGCCTGCCCAAACAGGAATGTCTTTAAATAACTTTTGAAGGAGTCAGCAGAGTTTGCGGACCGTAGGTGAGCGGGCGCTTTTTAACCCATTTTAATTTCTTGTCAGCTTTAATTCAAGGGAATGTCATTAGGATCACAGTTGATGTTTTATCTTGTTCTGTATTTATTTTAATATTATTTTAGTATTCTTGTTGTGTTTTCTGTAAAGCACTCTGGGCTGCTTTGTGCACGAAAGGTGCTATACAAATAAAGTGTGTTATTATTATTATTATTGCCATGTGCACAAAGCTACAGTGTAGAAATGGCAATACATCCTTCTGACCTGAGCTCCTCCAACAATGCACTAAAGACACGGCAGCCATCATCGCCGGAGCCATATTGTTGAGTGTCTAACTTTACTGACAGAGGAGTCAAATCAAAAAATATTTGAAAATCTAACCGTATTTGATTTCATCTCACTGTTCAATATTACATTTTACATTCTGTTCTTATATATCATATTCTATTTACTTGTATATAGACTTCTTGCACTATTCTTTTATTTGTATTTTATTATATACATTGGAGGAGCTCAGGTCAGAAGGATTTCATTGCCATTTCTAAACTGTAGCTTTGTGCATATGACATTAAAACCATTGAATCTTGAATTGAAAATAAACCAGAAAGTGTTGACATGTAAGAAGCTAAAATCACACGTGGACTTTTCTTCCTAAAACCAATTAACTTAAACGTTTGGGATTCATCTTTGCTTCTCTACTAACTTGATAGAATACACAACATGTCATTGATAATTGTTAATTGTTTAATACATATTCGGGGCGACTGTGGCTGTGAGGGGGTGCGGTCGTCTTTCAACCAGAAGGTGGGTTTGATCCCAGCCGGTGCAGTCAACATGTCGATGTATCCTTGGGCAAGATACTTAACCCTGAGTTGCTCCCGATGGCCAACGGTATGTGAATGTTAGGTCCTAGAGCAAGGTGCACTGCTCTGTGTGAATGTTAGGTCCTAGAGTAAGGTGCACTGCTCTGTGTGAATGTTAGGTCCTAGAGTAAGGTGCACTGCTCTGTGTGAATGTTAGGTCCTAGAGTAAGGTGCACTGCTCTGTGTGAATGTTAGGTCCTAGAGTAAGGTGCACTGCTCTGTGTGAATGGGTGAATGACATGTAGTATGTAAAGCGCTTTGAGGGGTCTTAAAGACTGGATAAGCGCGATATGAGTTCAGTCCATTTACATATTGGAGTCCTGGTTTAAAGGTGTTCATCTTTAGCACAGGACACTGTAAGTATTACAAAGAAAGTGTGGGAGGTGTTACAATAATAAAGTTTCTTCTTCTGTGGTAGATCTCGTCGGCTGCTTGTGGTTACGGCTTCACGCTCATCGCCTCGCAGACCAAAGATGTGATCAAGCTGTGGGGCATGGGCCTGAATAAGGACTCTCAGCTCGGCTTCCAGCGCACGCAGGACAGCCGCCGTAAGTTTATGGACAAGTTTAAAACATTATGCTCTAAAATATCTTTAAAAAGCATTACCATTTTTTTTGTTAAACAATATGTTTATACATTTTTCATTCTTTTAAACCAGGGGTTCCCGAACTTTTCAGCCCGCGACCCCCAAAATAACAGTGCAAGAGACTGGCGACCCCCTGTCGACGGGGAGGGAA
>NW_011338137.1:0-9877 GCF_000735185.1 Notothenia coriiceps
CCAGAATCAGATTCTACGACCCAGAAACCCCCTAAAAAGTGGTATTATTTATGATTCTATGACTTTCCGTTTTTTTCGGGTGGCAGCCATATTGGATTGCGCAATATGGCAGTACCATGGGGCGCCAATCTTGGCACCCATCTTCAAATGATTAAGTACGGTGTGGACAACATCTGTACCAAATTTGGCGAATTTGCGAGAATCTGAACCAAAAAATCCCCTAGGCCCCCGACTATTATGGGTATTGCAATTTGTGAAGTCCCGGCCCGGAGCCGCGTTCTGGTGCTCTCCGTTAGAACTACACTCCTGTCAGACGAGACTATACCACGTGAAGACACGTTAGGCTCGTGTTGTATTCAAGGACCCTGACCTTGGCCAGGAAAAACAAGCTTGTTTAATTATTTTGCGGTCTAGATTTCTTGAATTTTTTTCTTTTTTGCGTGTGTTTATAAATTACCTCGAGGGCCGTACCAAATGGTCTCGCGGGCCGTATACGACCCGGAGGCCGGAGGTTCCCCACCCCTGTCCTGAAGCATAATCAGGCTACAGCCGTTGTGTATTTTATTATGTGAAGCACTAAATGGTCTTAGAAAAATATCGACTCTTTGTTTGTTGTAGATATCTACTAAACTAAAGCAAATAAAGAGAGTAGGCCTGTTATACTGAGTGATATATATTATACACACTGCTCTGCTTTCTGCACGGACCTCACAGCTGTTCTCACTGTAAACATCGCGTTGCGATGAAAGCAGTTACTAAAATAATATCCAAGGGATGCATGCAGATCTGTCATTGGCTGAGATAACTCCGGCCTTGCGTAACGCCTCCACCGTTCCCGGAAATGCATCCGCGGAGGACCCATCAGTGTCTCCTCGGGCAGAGCTCCTCCAGAGAGCCTCCTCGATGCTCGATGCTCGGTCCTCGAAGTGCATTTAGAGAAAGGAGATGTCCTTCAAAATGGCGCGCTGAAATTAATTTCCGGGTCACTACCGGAGGACCGAGGAGTCGAGGAGGGGACATTTGAGTATTGAGAAACCTCTCTTGTGTCTCAATGAGATTTTACACCTGTATAAATAAAGGCTAAATAAAATAAAGTATAAAGTAGCAAAAATTGAAAACACTGAATTAAAGAACGTGTTTCCCAACATTTTTGAGTAATTGTACTTAATAGAATCTATAGCAATAGTAACTAGTTTGGGAAAGAAGGTCATTCATCCAATTTAACCGAACAAACCATTGCCATTCAACATTATCATGACTTTGTAATGATGACTTTGTATAGAGCATTACACTGAGAATAAATGATTCATTTATATTTGGACTGTTTTGAGAGAAAACATTTTTAATTAATTAAATGATTTGGAAGTAAAAAAATAAAAAATCAATCAATGTCATGGATGGAAAGACATCAAATTACACAAAAACACAACAAATAGATCTGCTGTTCAACTAATTAATCTCCTCAACATCCCAGAGCATGTCTCCAAGCTCAGTATACATCGAAGAAGGTTCCAGTGTCCAGTTTCCAGCCAAAAATGTATATATCAGATAACAATATGAATACAAGGCTAATTTAATCCAATAGTAAATTATACAGAAGGGATCATTTCTGTTGTTGATGAGAGTCAACATGTGGTATTTTCGTAAATTGCACTCCCATGATGATTGTAAAGGATTGCCTCTGTGAGTTCAGATGTGTCTGATAGTGAAGAGCCAGCAGGTGGATGAAGAAATGTCCCGTGACCATCTGATATGGTCCTTGATATGGTGGAGATTCAAGACCACCAATGATTGTTACCAAGTAAAGAACAAAATATGGAAACATAAGCAAATGCCGACACACATGACATTATTGCAAAAATAAATCAGGTGAAGCAGGACCCTGACGCTAAGGAAATATTAGGCACACACATGTGAAAGTCCACTCTCTTTGTCTTAGTGATAAGAGTTATTAATGCTTCCAACCAATACAAAGCAGTACCAACAAGTGTTTCTACCTGTAAACTCATTTGAATTGTCTTCACTGTTGGTATAAGAAGACACAATTCGATGCAGTTCATAGCCTACATGCTAACTTAGCATTGCTGCCGCTATTACTAGATAACAATATTTATTGAGACCAATACTCTTTGGTATATGTTTCAAACATCAACTATAGAGTGGTTCAGGGATGACATATTTTTGAAGGCCAAACCGGAAGTTTGCATCACGAGGGCTCATTCTACAAAAAGGCCAATTGGATTTCTCCATTGAATTTGAGATATTGCACAAAATAAGATCTGCAAATAAACACTTATGATACTTACATGGTTTGCTCAGCAGGATAATCTCCACATATCGACAGCACTTTTATGATTTTTGAAGCATATTTTTATAGGTTATCTTCAGCGTGATCAAGTTGTTGTTGTCTTGTTCAGTCACTTGTTAGCATGATTTCAGTCACTTCTCAACAGTTTCATGACATTAAATAATGTATTTTATGTAGTAAAACAACAATTTGATGCATCTATAAATTAAAAATTAAAAATTGAACATCTAGACAAGGGAACCATAAGTGGTGAAATGCTAACTCATTTCCAGATTTTACGACTAAATACTACAATTCCCCCGGAACAATTGTAAGTAAGAGGCAATGTCGTTAAGGCCCTGTGTGAGCATCTCTTCCATGGGGTCATCAGGAAATTCCATTTCGAGGCACTTGCTGTACGATATCCTTTTTAGCATCAACATTGGAACCCATTGCCCTGCTTTCACATCTGCTGCTGTATTTTGCTAATTCTTGTGTGTATTCGGAAAAACCATCCAAGAAAACATAATTGAAGTTGCAATTAGGACTTTATCTTCTCATTGTGACAGTTAACGGCTTTGGTTATCTTTGGGTTCTCTGTTTGTGGGACATTTTGAGAGTGAAGTGCCATTAGAAAACACTTCTGTAATAGACAATATGCAATTTTCCATTTATTGGCTATCCATTAGCCTGTGTAATATGATTATATTTCGTGTTTTGTTTTTGACAAGACAAACTGTTGTTTCCTGTTAAAGTCACAACTATTTTCCAGCAGTATATCTTAGCTTCCAGGCAAAATAAAGCTTTTACTCATCCGCATTTGCACCCCTAATTTATCCATTTGAGTTGTTTTCTCTATGTGATTCTGACTAGGCACTAGTGATTAATTACTTTGCTAAAAACTGCACTCTCATCCCTTTGATTAGAATAAACCCAGACAAAGGGTCCAAGCCCACACCAACTGGCAGTCACTAGTTGTTAGATTAAGTCAGACCGGATGAATGCATCTGCAGCAATTCACACAAACATTTCCGAGAACATACACAGTTATGGGTAGGTAAGTAAAGGCAAAAACATCCTGAGTGGAGGACGCTCAAGAAGGACGCAGAGGAAGCAAGGTCAGAGGAAGCAGAGGAAGAACGCAGAGGAAGCAATGTCAGAGGAGCCACATGGGACAACATTACCACAACATTACTATTCAGGTAGAATACTTCCTGGAAATTAATATCATGTTAGTAAAGTCAATGTGAAATTATCCTGAGCTTATATTTAGGCAAATGTTATACTCCTGTCTCACCAGTTTTCACATTTTAGTACATTTAAAGTGGCTGTCTTTCATTTATTGCATCTTAGGGGTATATTTCAATTGTATTTTATGGGCTCGATACATTATTTAAAGTACTCCTGTGGCTCCAATATGTTCTACATTGGAAATTATTTTTGTTGCTTGTAAAATAAGAACCTCAAACCACTATGTGACGTACATTTCAGCACAGTACTACCACAAGTTCTGGAGTATAGGAAACTAATATCCCCTTCCAGGCACTTAATATCATTGTCCACCTTGCATTTTTCCATTAACTTTAATGAATCTAAATTCGTTCCCGTTTGTTTCACGGATGAAGGGGTTTCTTTGCACTGACTGGGATGAAATTGATTTCGGCATCCTCGCTTTTTTATATTGTTTTAATAACTTGATATTTGCTTCCTAGTGGACGTGTATGGTACGTCATACTCCAAGTCAATACGAGCCCATGAGAAAGTGATTGGTGTTTTGCTTTGATGAGTGTGTTCGGAGTGGGAACACATGACAGCCTGATTAGAGAAGCCAATTTACTAAAGGCATGCAACATGACTGAAATGTTGAAAGTCATTCATAATTCATAATGGACTCTCAGTTTGTTCCCATGTAAACAACCATAGTCTTCTCTTATCATTAAGTTCTTCATGGTTCTCAAATTAGAATTATCCAGGAACTACTTATTGAGCATTTCTTTTGGTCAGTCTTTAATTTTTTCTTCTGCAGCTTAAATGTTTGTGTTCATAAGTAATAACAAACCATAAGTCATAAATATGGCCTTATTTACAAGGCATGGTTAGATGTGCATCTAAAATGGATTGAATACATTGAGAAAAATCATCTTTATGATTCAAACTAAGCAATGTTGTCTCTTCTTAAACGTGATGATTTATTTCCGAGACAACATCACACACTAACATTGACTGTTTCAATTTGCAATATTGTTGACAAAAGATCTCCAAACACTTCTGAGACATGTTTTGTATTATGTCTGTGACCTATTGATGAAAACCAGTATAATAGGGGACATTTAAGGCCTTCCATGCACACCCAAACAGCATGTTAGGTCACAGAAAAAGGAGCTTTTGTAAAAATCCGGCAGGATGAAGATTTGGTGTTGTCCTCTGAAAGTATGGTTTGAGCTGGGACTGAAAAGATTAAAGCATATGAGGTCAGTAAAATAACTTGAAGCTGCTACCACCATCCAGTAAAAACAAATGTTCATTTCTTACAATTGAATCAAGAACTTTAAAATGTGTGTGATATCTCTGGGCAGACTGTGACTATGGTTAAGTTTGTGCATACATTGGTATAATCATGAAGCCTGTGGCGGTATCAAATGATATGTGAGAAACATTACCATTTTATTTTCCAAATACATTGGACTTTGAAAACAATGTTGAAGGTTATTTGCAGCCCCCAACTAACTCTACATGTAACAGTAGCAGTTAAAACTATATAAACTTGTGAATGAATTATGAAGAAAAAAACCTTACAGTCAGATGTTTTACTCTGTCCGAGCTAAAAAACATTAATTGGAAAACAGCCTAGAGCGCAGGCAGTACATTGTCAGCGTTTCATACTGACCTTCTCATCGCACCTGCCTTTAATCAAGCACCAATTAAGACTCTGATTATGATTAGCATCCAAGAGCATGTTCATTAAATGGCTCTAGATTACAAAGAAATTACAAGATTAAAATGATGATTGGAAGATTGCTTTTTACTGTATTTGAACTTGGATGAGCTAGGATAGGATACATTTTTTTTAATGTTTTTTGGCAAAATATGTCTAATGAGAACTTTTAAGATTAAGGTTAGGTAAACACATTAGCAGCACTGTAGCCTCAAATGTTGGGTAACATGGTAACAGTATCAGTAATATTACAACAAGAATAACTGTTAACTTTTCAATGTAACCATGCGTGTACGGACAGCTTAAACTGCATTACTTAGAATCTCAAGAAAAGTAAAGGTATGACATCCATTTCTACGGTTGTTGCTTTACTCAAACAACAACCATTGAAGAGTAACTTTTTAATAAATTATAATGTATTTAAAACTAATTGAAGTAGAATCACAATCTAAAAATCATCAACACATGATGATGATTTTGTGTTCAGATTTGACTGAGTTCTGACTCGGAAGGACAGCAATGTTTGACGCAAATTGCTGGAAATTAGATGTTAATGGGTTTTGAAGTACCTTAATTGGTATTAAGTATTACCAATGCCAAGGAGGTTATGTTTTCGTTTGGTTATCTGTCTGGTTATCAGCAGGATTATGGAAATACTGGCCTGATTTTCAGGAAACTTGGTGAGCAGATTGGTCTGAATTGGCCAAGGAAGAAGGCAATTACTTTTGGAGCTAATCCAAATAAAGAGGCAGATAGATATGTTTCCCCCCTTTGGTTTACATTGCCAGACAGGGCATTTTTGTGCATGTTTTGTTGTTGGAATCATCGAAAATCTTTTCTTTTTTTTTAGGAACTTGACTGAATTACTGGTTCTGTTATGCAACTCCTCAACAAAAAAGTACTAAAGCAAAAGTCTTTACTAATTTTAGAAAACAAAGTCAATAAAAAATGCAGTCTTTGAGAGGAAATGCTTCACAAAGGAAAAAGGAAAATAATGCAAGGCTAAATAAATGTGGCACTACAAAACAAAGAATGGTTCTTGGCTTGGCGCTGGCTGTCCTGACATGAGATGGAACAAGACGAACTGGCCCGGGACAAAGGGAAATGAGGAGTATATACAGAAGGGTTAATGGGACACAGGTGGCAACAATCAAGGGTGGGGCTGACAAGCACACTGGCGGGAAAACAGACAATGGCAGGGAGTCAAGGGCCACGAAACAAGAGGGTAAGATAATTACAAAATAAAACAGGAGTTGCAATGACAGGCGAGACTGGACTTGAGTGACAAGGCTAGAACTGAGTGACTGTGGCAAAACATGGCAAAACAACAAAAACAAAAATCTTCTTGGTTGTGTCCATTTTTACTTTGCACCAGTGTTGTAGTCAAGTCACCAATTCACGAGTCCAAGTCACTCTCGAGTCACCACTCTTCGAGTCCGAGTCACCAAGGGAGAGTCGTAGTCGAGTCCGAGTCCAAGTCCGAGTCACCCAAGGAGTGTCCGAGTCGAGTCCGAGTCATCATTACCTGTGTTCGGGTCCGGGTCCAAGTCCGAGTCACCCAAGGAGTGTCCGAGTCGAGTCCGAGTCATCATTACCTGTGTTCGAGTCCGGGTCCAAGTCCGAGTCACCCAAGGAGTGTCCGAGTCGAGTCCGAGTCATCATTACCTGTGTTCAAGTCCAAGTCTGAGTCACAAGTCTTCATGAATTAACCTTTGTGGATATACAATATGTGT
Organism: Notothenia coriiceps; assembly: GCF_000735185.1. NCBI lineage: Eukaryota > Metazoa > Chordata > Actinopteri > Perciformes > Nototheniidae > Notothenia > Notothenia coriiceps. The sequence goes on from NW_011338137.1 coordinate 6,956, forward strand.
TGAAATGTTATACTAATCTGTTTATTGAACTGCTGTGAAGCGAGTTTGGCTACAATTCTTGTGGTGCTATACAAATATAAAGCTTATTACTAATATTATTATTATTATATATAAATAAACTATATTTAAAATGAGTTTTAGAGAAGTGATTATATTTGTATGCCAATATTTTTCTATGGTAAAGTTTTCGTTTTGTACTTTTATTTTTATAGTAATAAGATCGGGACTCTTATTTTTGAAGGAACTTTTACCGGTTAAATCGGTTTACTGAAAAAGATTTGGCCCCAGAAAGCACATGGCTACTTAGCATGCAAAATTACGTCATTCTGCATGTTAAGTAGCCATGTGCTTTCGTGTTATCTGAATATTTTTTTATTGATTAGATCACGTTACTCTGATGATAGTGTTCAAGACAGCCTATATGTCTGAACTCGATCCTTAGAGTAATGTGTTAGGGAGCCTTCTCTTCAATATTGTTTCCACATAACGAGCATTTTGCACTGCTCTTTTCCAATGTGGAAGAAGAATGTATGAAAGCATACAGCACGATGCGGGGTGTGTCTGAGACATCTTTAGACTAGAATAGCGGGGCCTAGTCCGTGAACTCGCCTCGCAGGTTCACACGCCAGGATAGAGGACATCAGACTCCAGAGAAAATTTGCCTGAGTCCGAGTCCAAGTCGGAGGGTCAATGTACAAGTCGAGTCCGAGTCATCGTGGGGGGAAAAATTCACGAGTCCGAGTCCAAGTCAGCGTACGCGATAATTCACAAGTCCAAGTCATCGTGAGCGAGAATTCACGAGTCCAAGTTCGAGTCGCGTCAATCAGTGCGGGAGTCCGAGTCAAGTCACGAGTCCCGAAAATCGGCACTCGAGTTCGACTCGAGTCCGAGTCCAGGACTCGAGTACCCCATCTCTGCTTTGCACATAACAACTTAAGCTCATGAACACCAACATCGATATTAACAACTTCCACATTTTGAAAATGGGATTATCCAAGGAGCATGAGAATGCACCATTATCATTGGCTTTCAAAGTGTTATTTCAAAAACTGTTTCCTGTGGTTTTGTCTCTAAATATGCGCTTGTACTGAGCCTCACCTACTTACAATAGATTCCCATGTGGACGGAAGGCAGTCTGCTTTGTGCTCAAGCATTAATCATTTTGAATTTCATATCGTCACAGACTCCATGTTCCACTCACTTAAAGATACAAGTATTTTCTGCAGATTAGAGATCAAGACAGGTAATCAACAGCATACACAACCTCAGCCAAACCGAAATGTCTCAATTGATTTGGAGCGCAGGTGCACGAGTGCGAGTGATGATTACCTCCACAGCCTTACCGTCGGGCCATCCTCTTCACAATAGCCCCACTCCAATCACTGGGCTTTCACTCTCAAGGACCAGTGGGTTGGTTTCCTAGATCAGCGCTAACAGCGTACTCTAGAAAAAAAAGAGACAGCTGGCTTTAGAGCACAGGTTCCTGGATGCCTAAAGCTGTGACAAAACCACATTGGGAGACACCTGGGGCTGCAGTCTGCTGGCTGGTAAGTGCTCTCCCTAGAGAAGGAGCAGGCATAGATCTCGCCTCATGGGGTCTGGTATGCGAGGAGCCCTGCTGATTTTTCAGTCCTGAATATGTGGGATCTGAACCTTAATTGGTATGCGGGTGATGCCTGAGCTGAGTATTACAGGAGGAAGGTTGGGCTGGTGTGTGAGGGACTTATACAGAGGGGAGAACATGGCTCATTCATTCCCAAGCACATGTAAAAAGACAGCAACAGGGATCTGAGAGACTGAGGGAAATCATGGAAATAGCATAAAGTCTGCAAGGCTTAAAGAGGCGGGTAAGTCAGGGGATGAAAAATCTATTTGGTTCTCTATTGAATAGCGCATAACTAAAAAAAAGCTGGTTAGAATGGGCAGTTATTCACATTTGTCCTTGCACTATTTCGCTTAAAGGGGAGAAACTGTGGTTACATTGGGTATCATGCATACTTTTTTAGTACAACAGGCATGATAGTTTCTGGACTTCGTTCACCAAACAATGATTTATATTTTACTTTTATGCTATATTGCATGCTTATTTTTGTAGTCTAAGCAGCAGAGGTGGGAGTAAGTCCTACATGTGCAAGTTTCAAGTCTTGACCTACAAGTATCAAGCAAGTCCCAAGTCACTGTGGTGAGAGTCAAGCAAGTCAAGTCATACGAAATTCTGATGAATAAGCCCAGTTCCCGCAATTAAATCAGTTAAAAGACAGTGGTTATGAAAATGAATTCAACCCGCTATGAACTTCATTACATACACAGTTAATAATTTGAAATCTAATTTAGACCAATGACAATCATATTAGATTCATATTAACCCTAGAACTGTAGACACTATAGCTAGTACGCAAAAAGTCTGTTCAAAAAGGCAGAATTCCAGGTAAGAAAATCATATATGGCATTTGCCATTACACATATTTAATTTAAATTTCTGTTAACACTAGAACCGCCAACAGCGTCAGCACCTACATAGATATCATTTTCAAACCATTTAATTTGTTCCTCTTCATAATTTCCTTATAAACTAAGCAGGACGATTTAAAACTCACTTAATTGGGTTAATTTAGAAATGGCTTCAGTTTATCATCATAACAGATCAAAAAGTTCAGATTCATTTTACAATAAATCAAGGAATGATGAACTTCTACAAACAAAAACAACATAATTAAAACATTTAAACAAACTACTAAAAGTAGATGAACTACATTATTCAAAAGTTTCCAGTAACTTCTGATAATAACACAGGGGAAATAAACGAGGCATCTCTTTTTCTCTCTCTCTCTCTTCTGACAGCCCGTCAGTATCAGGGTTATTCAAAATCAATCCCTTGGCGGTTCTAGTGTTCATTTACCGTTTTGTCTTCTCTTTGCAATG
>NW_011338138.1:0-3179 GCF_000735185.1 Notothenia coriiceps
ACCTTTAACTGACACACTGGTTTGCAGGGACATGAATATACACGTATCTGCAAAATGAAAAACGCTGGTGAGTGGAGTGGCCTGGTGATGGAGCCCGGTGCCTCCCCTGTAGTTAAACAGCATTCAGCAGAACTTATGCTAGTGCCAATCACTCCAAATGAAAAGTGCTAATTAAACCCTCACGCTCAAATGCATAATTAGACCTCTGACTTGGCAGCGGAGCGTAAACCATTGAGGCTGGAGAGACGAGGTCCAATGCAGGTTTGGTTGTTTTTGTTTTTTGTGCTTATAGACTTAAGTGCACATAATGTCTTACTACACACTGCACTATATTATGTGTTTAAGTGTTTTCAACTGAAACACAAACCACATATTGCTGCTATCAAAGAACGGTGCTTACTTCTTTACAAATCAAATCTAATTAAAAGACTAAAACCAACAATGAACGTTTCCGTTAGAAAAACATTGTGCGGGTCAACCAACATGATCGGTAAGATTTCAAATGGCTGGACAAATGGGAAATATTCTGTTCAAATGTTGAACGGTGCAGTGAAGACGTATTTTGTAGGCCAGACCTGGAAGGTAAAGTCACTTGTTAGTACCAGATATTGACCAATGGGGTATTTCCTTCCGATTTTATGCCGTACAACTAAATATGAAAATATATTAATCTTTGAAGATGAAGCCTATGGTTTTGGCTTATTTTTTTAAACTGCTGTCAATAAAAAAAAGCCGGCAGAATCCGCACAACAAATGAATACATGTGGGTGATGTATTCAGTATCTGCACACAGATGCTTTATTTTAATAAACCCTCGTTCACTTCAACAAAATCCCTGAAGCATTTGAAGACAGCAGGGCTGATAACGGAGACGTTGGCTCACAAGGGCGTATCACAGCCTATTTCCACCTTTTTCATAACGCAATCGCTGTCGTACATCTAAACTATGTGACCATTTACAAGAGAGAATCAACAGTAACTATTATTACAAATTAAAATGTTCCTCAGAATAAAATGTTACAAAGTGTCGTTCCAGTGGCTCTATGTTTGCCGTCCTCACAATGATGGCATCTTGCTGCTTGTGCCATCCATGATCCAAGTCTGTTTTCCAGTCAAGCCACACACTGATCATTTAATCCCTCACACACCATCCTGCTACCTCAAGTACTCAAAGGTGTAATAATCCGCAGCTGAAAATAGTCTCCAGCAAACCCACTAGGGCTGTATCTGTTCACAGAATTCACGGTTCGGTATCGTACCTTGGTTTGGGGGTCACCGTTCGGTACGGGTTCGATACAACAAGAAAAAGCTAAAAAAAAGTCCCAAATGTATAATTCCAGGTTTGTTTTTATTTATTTTGAACAGCAGTGCAAGTTTCAGTTTAAAAATAAGGAACCTTAACACTGTGAATGTGTAATAACTACGTTGGTCCACAACGTAGGACGTAGTATTTCTACAAAAACGCCTCTGAAATTGTAAGATCCCTACGTTTTTTTTCTCCATTCATTCCAATGGCTATGTCATGGGATCTTCAAATTTCTCCCTGCAGAAAAAAAAAACATGGCCGAACTTCGTTTTATTCTCGGTGGAAAATTTCTATTTTAAAGTTAGTTTGGCCAATAAAATGCGTTTTGATGTCATTTGATGCGAGAAATATGAGTTGTTATTTCAGATTATGTGAGCAGTGGATGTACATGATCTTTAGTTTGCTAGTTATTACGAAGATTACTTCAGGAAAGTGTGCCCATACAACGTTTTCATTGTTACCAAGGTTGTTGCTAGGGACGCTGCTATCGATATTATTTATGTTATGTTGTGTAACTGTTTAATGGTGTTATCTTTATTGCTACCCCCTTCCCCGTCAATGTATAGTGTTGGTCCACAGCGCAAACGTATTAGTTTAAAGAAAATCCGCATCTAAAATTGTGGCATAGATACGTTATTTTCCCCTGTGCAATTCCAGTCTCACATCTCACATCACATCGTCATTAACAAATACCGGAAACAGACCGAAAACATTTAAAAAAAAAAAAAAATACTTTATTCCGAGTGTGCTTTTTCTCTTTGAAAGTCATCACATAACGGCATTGTAATACACGGAGCGGCTGCATTAAATATTACATATCTGCCGTAGTTCTCTATTTATAGAGCCCTGATGAGAAGACTTCTAGACAAACATGAGGAACTGCCGCCAACACTGAAAACGTGACGTGGACCATAAATATATCAGCAATTAAACAACATCTTACATTTCTTTTCACACAATACGTCTCCTTGCAGGATCAACACTAATTCGGCTGACTTTTATATTTGATCCAATTGGTAGATAGGCTGTATTTACACCATAAAGGTGCACAGCTGATATAAAGGGACACCTAGTGGTTAAAGCATGTTATTGAATTTCATTATTTTTATTATTAGATATTAATAGGATCCCTATAAAGTATATTCATTACTCGTTATTCTCTACTAATAGTTAATTAAAGACTGTATATAATGACTATTTTGCACATCCCTTCAAGACAAGAAGGTTTATTGACATATATTCACAAACGGTGTAGTTATGCAATGAAGGACGCGGTGGACCCGTTCAAATCCAGTTTTGGACAGTCTGCCGTGTTTCCATCCCATTTCAAGTGCTGTTCGACGCTCGGCGTAACCCTCGGAGCACACTCTCCAATCACAGAGCTTGAGGGCTATCACAGGGTTTGTCAAGCGAAGCGGAGAGAATACTTACTTCCGGGTGTAATATTCTCTAAAGCAAATGAGCTGCTCCGACCCTCGGTCCTGACGGACTCCAACTTGTGTTTATTAATCAAACAAATAAATAAACAAAAGGATAATTATGTGTTATTGTTGAGTAAATGGAGAATTGCACAGGGGAAAATAACGTAGGCTATCTATGCCACAATTTTAGATGCAGATTTTGTTAAACTAATACGTTTGCGCTGTGGACCAACACTGCATTGACGGGGAAGGGGTTAGCAATAAAGATAACACCATTAAACAGTTACACAACATAACAGAAATAATATCGATAGCAACCACCTTGGTAACAATGAAAACGTTCTATGGACGCAATTTCCTCAAGTAATCTTCATAATAACTAGCAAACTAAAGATCATGTACATCCACTGCACACATAATCTGAAATAACAACTCATATTTCTTGCATCAAA
>NW_011338139.1:0-11000 GCF_000735185.1 Notothenia coriiceps
CTCTGCTCCATATGTGTGGCGGGCAGGAAGCTCCTGTTGTGGGTGAGTCTGGTTCCCCCCCAGGGATGTGTGCAGGGCTTCATCTTCAAACTACTTATTTTAACAAGGGTTCTCTAAATCAACCACATACAGTACAAGCTTGATTTTGGAAAACTTAATATCAAAAAGTAGGGCCTGAATGCCTTATCTGATTTTCAACGTAATGTAAAAAACGACCAACATCCTAAAAGTGTATCATAAAAATGTGGATAAAACTTGAAAATGTCAAATTATGACACCTTGCAGGAAACCAAAACACATGCAAAGGGGCTTTCAGGTGGCCAAATGAAACACACCATTACTTGACTTAAGTTTCCGATTTCCCATGTTTGACCATCTTTGGACACATTTGGTAGACGTAAGCACACAACTCAAGAACAAATACAACACATGTCTACTTATGTAGAGATTGCACATATTATATCTTTAAGTTATCCCAGTATTACATCTTACCAGTGGGAAAGCAGGGAAAAAACCCAAACAAAAATATTAACTTGATAAAGGATGACTAATCAATGATCAAAATTAAAAGATTTTCTATCAACAAATAATTCAAATATCACATGTTTTTTGTTGTTGTCCCTCTCAGACCCATGCACTTTGGCAACATACAGGTGCAGAGACATGGAGACTGCCTTCAAATGTGGAGTAAGTAAAACAAAAAAAACCTCTCCTCTCTAAACACGGTTAACTTCTGAATGCTAAGTAGTGATTACCTCTGCTTTCTCTACACCACACAGACTGTTTTCTACTGTCAGAAATTTGCCTGGAATCGTTACAACACACTTTAAAATGTGAAAGTAAGTGGATTTCTACTAGAACTTACATTTGTGTTATTAAAAATAGAAAACACAGCAGCAGAAACATTTCTCCCTTTTCTCTTTTTAGGATTGGACTGATTTCAATGTTCCCATTGACGACCAAGATCTTTCACCAGCAAGCTGCAATTATTTCACTTATTGCTCGGCCCCTGTGCCATTCTCTATGATAAATAACCTTTCCAGACACTGTCACACTGATCGATATCTTGTGCATTTTTTGATTTTGCATCGCCTGCCGGAACTAGCTTGACAAAATATCATAAACAAGAAGGTGATTTGAATTGTAATGGGATTAAAAGTATTAACAAACAGATACAAAGCTCAACTCTAGGAAGAGAAAGTTGAATGATGAGGATATAAAAATGAAAGGTCTTCACAAATATTCTCTTTCCTCGACAAGATTTTTGTACCAATCTTTGTTATGTACATACAGTTTCATTGCTTTGTCTGCTGTTTAGTTTATTTTCGTAATCCTTCATACAGTCAGATGATCGCAGGAGAATTATCTGAATAAATGTTTATTATACAACACTATATATAACACACTTATATACATACTAATCACTTCATTCTTCTCCTCTTCTGCCAATAAACAGCTTAAAAATATTATTTTTGTCAGTGTGTGATTGTATGGGCAGCTGTTTGGTGGAAATCAATAACTGATACATGAAACAAAATGTAAGTACTGCAAAGTGAAGTGAATTTTTTCATACAACACAAATTATTTTACTGAGTGTAAAACAGGGCCGGATTGGGACAATAAGTCAGGCCGGGAATTATACACCCAGCCGGCCACTACCTGCTTTTTTGGTGCCATTTTGCTGGATTTATTTGTGAATATTTACAGCGTTGCTGCCCATAGTGAAAGCCCTAAAGTTTAAATCTACCCTATAATAATCATATGGACAGGGGTTACTATTTTAAAAAATGTGCAAGATTTGTTTTTTACATTTTGGAGTTAAATGCATCAATCTGGTGCACTTTGAGGGGGAAATAAAGAGACTAGATCAATGGAAACACCCTGATGAAACAGATCTATAAAAATGTTTTGAAAGTTGTTTATTTATTTTTGGTTCATTTATTGTTGTGAGTGTGTCCGTGCTCCTGAACCAGCCTCACCTGTCTACCCCCTCTCCCCCCTGCTCCTCTTTGAGGCAGCAGCAAAGACTAGTTTTAGCTCTCAACAAGTTTTAAAAGTTTACCTTTTTTCACCTATTTAAAATGTTTTCTTTTTATTCATGCATATTTTACTAATCATTCCCCCCTCAAATGGAAATATATGTTTACATAAATGGTGGTCAAACAGTTTGAGACCCACTGAGATAACTTAGACTAAGTTAACTATCTAAACCCTCGCGCTAGTGGAGCCTCGCAACCGTGCCGCGCCACACTATGCACTGCATAATCTCAAAGGTGAAGTCTGTGTGTAGAGTATGTTCTTAAAATTAAATGACCAGCATCCGTTTCATGATACAAAATAAAAAGCCAAAAGGACAGCTATTGAGCATAAAGAAGAGTGCAGTTTATTTTTAAATGGCATTGAAAAAGGAACTCAACAACAACTCAGACTCATCAGTGTGAATTGTTGAAGCAGGAGATTTTACCACATCAGTTTAGAGGATCGGGCCAGATTTAATTAGGCAAGGAGTAGGATATTTGGGGGATAAGGGCATTGCAGCAAAAGAGAAAAGGCACTTTTACACATTCAGCAACCACACTGAAACTTCATCAAGTTATACAAATTATTGAACAGTAAATAATGTTACCCAACCACAGGAGAGAATGTAAACAGGCTGGTTTCTCTGTACAACACCAACCAAGCATTTGTCTCGTCTGTGGAGGAGCAACAGGATGCAAACATATTGTTAAAAAATATTTGAGAGGTAAAGTTATTATAGTGAATGATCACTTTGTTACAAGCTTAATTAGAAATGCTCTCAGCCCTTTCTGTGTTGCAGTACACTCGAAGATCCACAAGGTGATGCTCGAGGAGCCAAACTGAATCAGTGACATCAGAGCAGAAAACAAATCTTAATGTGAGTATTATATGAGGAAACATTGCCACCTGGCTACACACTACGCGCAGCTCAGACAAAATACCAAACGTGATGATCTAAAGTTGAAAACCGACTTCACTCGGGCTTGCAGCTGGCTTAGCATTAGCAAATATATTGTGAAGATACTCATTCGAGAGTAAAGTCAAAGGGACGCATTGAAATGCATATACAGTGTATACACAACGTATTCGGGGTCAATCTGGCCAGGGTCTCTGGCACACATCACCCAACTTTATCTGCATTTCTGTCCTAAACCCTCAATAAAGCCAGGACTTATTAGTTAGCTACTAACTAATAACTTTAAAAAAAGACTTGTGCCATCCATTACGGTTTGGTATAAGAATGCCGTTTTAAAAACATAAATAAAGAAAAAGAAAAGCTGAATATTAATTTAGGAACTACTCTACAGTACACACAACATTGAAATAGAGACCTTTTCCACTTTTGGTAATTCTAAGAACCAATGTGCTGTGCAATTCAAGTTAAACTGAACAGTAGCATATTCTGACCCCCGTCAGCATGAGTACAACACCAACTGCTGGGAAGACCAGAGCAGTAATGTAATGTCTTACATTCACTTAGCCGACTGTGCAATGTGTGTCTGTGGCCTCATCTTCCGCCATACAAATCTACCTTTCACATTGTGCGCAAGTGAGACTAAAAGGTGTCAGGGAGCCACTATTTAGATAAAGAAATATTGTGGCACACATTAATCAGCTGTCCATCCTTACTTGTCCCACAGTAGTCAAAGCCATTTTATAAAACAAGATGCTGCCCTGGAATAAAGGCAGCTCCTGCCTGGAGGCGACTGAGCTGGGTTTCTCTGTAGCTACACCCAGAGTCGGCTCAGGCAGGGTGTGTAGTGTACCACGCCTTTATCTTGAAAACATTGACAGTTAAAAAAAAAAATGTGGAACATTCACATGAGATTTAAACCAAGAAAAAACATTTAAAAAAATGTAGCGATTTTATGGTGCAGTCCAACAAAACCAAAAGCAGCTTCTGACTTCTCTGTAAAACATCAGAAAGAAAATGGCCTGAAGGGACAGCACGAATGAGAAAATGATCTGATTTTATATCAAATCAAGTCATGTGATTGATCCTGTTTGTGCCAGCAGAATTACACAAACAAAGGGTGAGGTTATGAGGGGAACATGGCAGAGATTGTTTGCAATACTTGACTGCTTGTTACCAAACACAGTAAGGGGAAATTACATGAAGAAAAAAACTGAGCACGCCAACTGCCACTGATCACTACAGTGAGATCCAGTTTGAATAGATCCAGATAAAAGCTAGTAGTAAAAGAAATATCCTGCATTACCATGAATACTAGCAAATGCCCATATGGATCACTATGGAAATCTTTTAGAAATAAAGTTTAAATACATACCGCAGAGATCAAGTTATTCTATTCTTAACTAGCATTATCAGGGATATAGATGGCCATTATTGATTCAAAATGTGGCGAGCTGCCAGAATAAAAGATAAACAAAAGCTGGCAGCACTGCTCGAATCTGAACGCGCAATTCTTCCAGCATGGTTGTTCAACTTCATACATGCAACTCAAATACTCTTTATGTTTAATAGAGATGTGTACAATACTAACAGGTGGAGAAAGGGAATGGTCTTCATGACGTAGAAGCTGCGCTGATGTGGCTGTGTGTGTGAGGAGAAAGAGGGAGGAGGATGATAAAGGAGGATGAAGGAGGGAGTAGACGGGCACAGGTTTATCTGTAGTACACCTCGTGCCCGCTTAAAGATTAGAGGAAGGGGTTCAGTATTTCAGAGCCTTTGGCACCTCCCATGTAAAGAGGTCTCGACCAAAGTGCCCGTAAGCTGCTGTGCGCTGGTAGATCGGCATCTTCAGATCAAGATCCCTAAGGCAGAAATGAAAACAGTTTTTTTAGAGACCAAAAGTATGTGTGAAATGGGATCTTAACTAAACGAGAAATGAGACACCACAGGATACCTCACGATAACTCCTGGACGAAGATCAAAGTTCTTCATCACAATTTCCAGCAGCTCCTTCTCGCTCTTCTCGGACGTCCCATAGTGGAAGATGGAGACGGAGAGTGGATGGGCAATCCCAATGGCATATGCTACCTAAAACAGATGAACCCATTAAGATGTTTTTGTGAAGCTGGAGAGACATTTTAGATACTACTAGATAATACTTTAGATTAGATGCATATACAATACGTTTTTACACAACAAGGTTTCTCACTTTTTATTACATTCTTTATGCATTAGCATTACTAGTACCAACAGGAACTCTGTGATGGGGTAATTGGAGTAAACTGAGTAAACCATTACATATTTTATTCCACATGCCATAAGACAGTTTTTTGGGTGGGATTACTGTTATTGCATTTTTGGAAGCATCTATAAGCCTACATGTATGATTCTGTAATAAATCGATTTGGGGCAAGATGTCACTTTACTTTGCTGTACACTCACCTGGACCAACACCCGCTTGCAGAGCCCTGATTTCACCAGAGATTTGGCCACCCAGCGGGCAGCATAGGCTGCAGAGCGATCTACTTTGGTGTAGTCCTTCCCAGAAAAGGCTCCTCCTCCATGGGCACCCCAGCCCCCGTAAGTATCCACAATGATTTTACGGCCAGTAAGACCAGCATCACCCTGTGGGAAGAAAAACAGGAGTTATGAACATTTATGACAAACACAACTTTCATGTTTTATTCACTTTTTAAAGTGCTCTTGTCTCACCTGTGGTCCTCCGATGACAAAGCGTCCGCTGGGCTGCATGTGGTAAACCGTTTCCTCGTCCAGGTAGCCACTAGGAATGACCGCTTTCACCACCTGCTCCTTCAGACATCTGCGCATCTCTTCCAAAGCGATAGCCTCATCGTGCTGCACAGACACCACAACGGTGTGAACACGCAGCGGCTGCATGGCGCCTCGATCCTGTCTGTACTGAACAGTCACCTGAGGGGAACAACAAACACAATAAAGAATAAGATTAGATAATAATACATTTATTGGTTTACTATTTTATTGTCAATCTCAATCTGCAAAGTAAATGATCAAATATGTTTGCTGTTACAAAAATGTTAGGCTGTAAAAACTTGCATGGAGGGCAAAATTCAACCAAGGTGTTTTTTCAGGAGACGCAGTGCTTAAAACCAATTAGAGTCATTGGGATCATTTATGAAGTGCCATAAAGCACCCCTTTTACTTCCAGTAGCCAATCTTATCCCACCAAAGCAAACCTAGGGTACGCACTGCAAATGCATATATTAAGTCTATACCACATTTACTTAAGTTTGCCATAAGTGATGTAAACACACCATTGTAAATGATGTGTTATTTCTTTGTCCTACCTGAGTTTTGGAATCAGGCCGGAGCCACGGCAGCGTCCCATCTCGGCGCAGCTCAGCCATCTTGGCATTGAGTTTGTGAGCCAGGACGATAGTGAGCGGCATACACTCCTCAGTCTCATCAGTGGCATATCCGAACATCAGACCCTGTGAGAGGTGCAGTCACAAACCACAGCATTAATAGAGTTCAGAAAAACATTATAAACTTTGTAACACCACATTTATGGCTACAGTTAACCGGTTGTGGATCATGCTCAAACATAAATCTAAAAACCCTCTGACCTGGTCACCGGCTCCCACGTCCTCCTCTTTGCGATCCATGTGAACGCCCTGAGCAATGTCGGGGGACTGCTGCTCCAAAGCCACCAGCACATTGCAGGTCTTATAGTCAAAACCTGTAGAACAAGACCGTGAGCCTCAGTAAACTGTTTCACATGACAATCCTCACCAAGACCCTTTTAAATGTTTACTTTTATTTAAAAACTCTGATCACTCATCATGTTGACCATATCATTGTGTATGTTTGTTTATTCAAAAAGGTTTAATGTCAGGTAGCCAAACCTGTTTAAGACTATCAGTGTTTTCTTAGCTGCTATATTCAAATTCAGAAGTCATTCGCTCAATGTACCCTTTTTCAGTTTTCACGATGCAAAATTATAGTTTAGTATATAATATCACCGGTAGTGGACAATAACTAAGTACACTAAGTCAAGTACTGTACCTAAATACAATTTTGTTGTAGTTTTACAATTTTGCAGCTTATAATTGTTGACTTTTTACTTAAGTATGGATATTTGTCAGGGACTTTTACTTGTTGGAAAGTATTTATAGACTGTAGTATTTATACTTTAAGTAGATCTGGATTTTTTGTACAATACCGAAAAACATTCATTTTGTGGGATGATCGCAGTCCAAAATAACTTGAATTCTCGCTACATATTCTGACAATACTGCTACAATACGAAACGAGGACATTTTTAGGGTAATTTGATACAATCCTATGTGTAAATCTAAATACTCACATATTTTAAATAACTGCTATAGTTTAGGAAAGAGGTTTTAACTGTTACTTTAAAACCATACCTTTGGAGGAGTCGTCATACCCAATGTGTTTGATTGTTTCCCTGACAATCTTCTGGTAGTCAACGCTGGCTCTGGAGGTGATCTCCCCAGCCAGCAGGATCATCCCCGTCTTAGCAACAGTCTCTGAGGACACAATGACATACAGTGGATGAGAGTCTAAGTAAAACAGATCATTAAGGACAAGGTGGTGAAGGTTGTCAAAGCCAACAAAGATTTCACTTTCGTACCACATGCTACTTTGGCATCAGGGTCTTGTCTGAGGTGTGCGTCCAACACAGCATCACTGATTTGGTCACAAATCTTATCTGTAAATAAACACAAGGACATTCAGTTTTATATGATACAAAACAGTAAAGCAGGAAACTTGTTTTTGCCTGAAAAATACTTTGATTGTTATTTCCTTATCAAGCCAGTTAGCCAATTAGGTTTCAGTGAAAAGACTGATAAAATAATTGCTACAGCTGTATAAGGAATGTTTGCCTTTTTCCTTCCACAGCTCCTTAATTCCTAAACCCTTTGAGGCCTTCACTCTCTGACATGTACTGCAATAAACCCCCTAAACCCCAATTCGGGACTAGTGTGACAGCATTTCTAAGAGGATCGAAGCAGTTTGAATTTATTCCAAATAAGTAAGCAGAGTAAATGTACACTTAAACACAACTTTAGTAGATATATCTTTAGGTGCTTCTATGTTCCTGCAACTATAAACAATGTGTGTGACTGTGTTACATCCACAGATGACCAGAAGCGCCTGCACTGCCTATAATTAGGACTACTGGTAAGCCTATTAACAATGAAGCGTGCCCAACTTAGGACGGAAACTGCAGCGTATTGTACAAGCTGCTGTAAAATGTTCTCAAATTGAAACGCAGTATGCTGAAGATGTACAGTAGGCCTACTGTTATTTGCTTAGTTTTTATGAACAGTTTTGAAGTTTAATGGATACTTTGGAGGCCGAAATGTGTATAGTTCAGCCTCACTGACAGCACAGAACCACATACTTAAAGGTTTCCGAATTACCATAATGCTTGATCGAGTTCTAAAAAAAGGCTTCATCATAGAGAACATTGTTCACGTACGTTTTGATGTGGACCTGGTTCAATTTAATCTAGATTTAGGCCTTTAAAAAGAAGTGAAATCTCCTCTTTTTTTTTTGCATGTTCACAAATACGACAAAGACTTCATAAGTGGAATATGTATCTCTTGCTATCTGTGATAATCTAGTTCAGTGAAAGTATGGACATTTTTGTAGGAGACCTCGTTCAATGTGGTCCAGGTTTTGGCAAAATAAAAAACACGTACTGAAGTCTTCCCTTTTTAGTATTATTCATAACAGAATATAGGTTTGACAAAGTTGTAAGTGGGTTTCAGACAGCATAAAGGCTTTACCTGCCTTTCTAACATGCTTTCACAACAGTATGAGACACAATGTAACTTCTCATTCAGTAAGTAAAGTTTACACACGCAGGAGAACCAGAAGCTGGGAATCTGAACGAAACTTCAGCGTGTTAGCTTAAACAGTTAGCCACCGTTTGGTTAGCATTCAGCTACGACGCTCCAACTTCATTCCATAAGCTGGCAACATTGCCCCAGCATTTATGAAGTATGTTGTAACTTCATGCCTCAATTACATGCAGCTGGGCCACTTAATATACACTTGTTAACGGTGACGACATAGAGGAACAGAGATGATGCGCAGGGTACTTATTGGAGAGCTGACACACAACAACACGCTGAGCTACGTTAAGAGTAACAAGCAACGTGACCTTGTTTGAGAGGCTAACAGGGTGCTATCAGGCTAATTATTATACAATAAAGGAAAACTACTTCCAGGAATGCAGTTAATATACATTAAAAACTTACCGGGGTGTCCCTCTCCGACTGATTCAGACGTGAAGAGGAAGCAGTCTTCATCAATGTGCGAGTTGTTATGGAAACCGTTCTGATAGCCGTTCATTTTACCCAATAAGCAGGCGGGAAGCTAACAAGCTAGCCGTTCAGTTAGCAGTTTTAGTGAAGCCGTGCAGGGTTGTTAGAGCCTTTACCTGGATCTGCTGCTGTCAAACACTCAGTGAGCACGCTGCTTCACGTGTATCCTCAGCAGGGTGTAGTGCAGATTGAGTCAGACTGTTGCCTAAACAACTTCTTCAGGCCCTTCTAGTCATTTCTCTGCAGCCAATGTTGTTGTTGAGCACACACCATGTGGTGCAAATGGGCGTGCTCTAATTTAATACATTGAAAGTCCCTCGGAGTAAAAAAATTCCGGGAAGTGACGTTTAAGCATCCTTCTACCATGCCTTCTACCTTGACAGTGGTGTTTAATATTTGTAGTTTTGCTTAAAGGTAGGGTGGTTAATTCACTTCAGAAACACTTGTTATATTCCATGCAATGCTCTTAACATCCCGATAGCAATACATTAAATGCTTTGACAATAAATACACAAAAAATTCATCTGTGGAAACCGTGGCGCTATAAAGAGCACGAGCAATCGTCTTTGTGGGATACGATCGGACCCTGAATGCATGAATATTGCCGTTGTTTTCTTTGTACATCACCTCCTTTTATACTTTCCCAACAACAATAAATAACTAACACTGTTATCTTCTTGAATAAAACGTTGTTTTTCTAACATGCCTCCATGAGGAACCAATAATCTTAGAAAAGTCTCAATTAATTGAAGTGAATAAGGGACGAATTTAAATACTACAAATCTGTATCTGACTCAATGAATGCAAACATATGCATTTTCGCTCAAACCTTAAAAGCGTCCTCTATAAACACCTTTTCATCCGTGCTCGTCTAAATTGTATTAAATAATAAGGTCTTAGTTCAAATGCATGTGCTTGGGAAGTAATGATCATACATACAGGATAAATAAGAATTAGATTTGTTGTTTGAGTATTTTTGTCAACGAAAATGTTGAAATAGTTTAGCTGTTAAAGTGTTTTAAACATTGTATCCGTATAAGCTTATAAAAATGTATTTGGGACAAAGAGATGAATTAAAAGCAAAGTTACTATACATAAATAAATAGAGGTAAATCATTTGAAAAGGTTTAAAGGTTAAGCTGAAGAGATTAACTTAAAGGTCTTAAAGTCAATCAATACACTGAGTCCATGTTTAAACACAAATACACATCTTGTTGGAGTATTTGTCCAATAAACAGTATTGGCTCCGTTTACTCTTTTTGTTCTGGTTTTATTTGCACACTCACACAATTAAATGTCATTTCCATTAAGCAAAACAAACAAATGAGTACACCCACTCACTGACTCCGTAGAACAGGGGTTGTATTCACAAGGCTGCGAGGAAAAAGAGCATTGATCTAAGATTACTGTTCAAGTCACAAGGGCACGTTTACATTTCATTACTCTGAGGACGTAAAATGCTCCTTTTTAGTTTACTTTTAAAATGTCAAGAATACAGACCAAGAACTACAGAGTTAAAAGTTTAAAACATCTGGTCCAAAAAAATGCGTGTTTCACACATTTCTGTTTTGAACACACACACACACACACACACACACACACACACACACACACACACACACACACACACACACACACACACACACACACACACACACACACACACACACACACACACACACATGAACAACCACATATACACCCACAAACACACACTTTCAAACACAGACACA
>NW_011338139.1:12059-69863 GCF_000735185.1 Notothenia coriiceps
GGAAGAGAAAGAGGGATAAGGAAGGGGGGAGGAAGAAGTTGGAGATGTTAGTACACACACACACACACACACACACACACACACACACACACACACACACACACACACACACACACACACACACACACACACACACACACTTCTGGTCAAGGGTCCTTATTTTCACAAGGGACTGTTTACATGGATCCATATTAGAGCTGCAAAGATTCAATGAAATGCCAACTATTAGGAAAATCAATTATTTGGTTTTAGAAGATTTCTAAGGAAACATAATTCCGGTTTGTTTATCAGTTGCGGATAGAATAAGACATTTGAGGACGTCATCTTGGGCTTTGGAAAACACTCATTAACGTTTTTCACTGTTTTTGGACATTTAATAGATTAAACAACTATTTGATTGATCAAGAAAATAATCTACAAATTAACAAGCAATAAAAAATAATATCTAGTTGCAGCCCCAAACCGTATTGCTGTAATTAAAACCCGGTCACATTCATCACAGGTTTACTCTGACTTTGGTTTCACATTCAATATGTTTGTTAATGTATGATATAGCTTATGAATCTATAAATAAAAGCACTTGTCTTGAGGAGTAAGGGCACATCTTTCACTCCAGGATACACATAGTGTAAGAGCTGATGGTAGATTCAGAGACAGAGTACTGCAGTGCTACAACGGGAATGTTTGCAAACTACATTAGGAGTCACCGAATGTGCTGCTTCTATGAGCACTGCCACTTTGCGGGATATGATCGGACCCTGAACGCATGAATATTGCCGTTGTTTTCTTTGTACATCACCTCCTTTTAAAAGGAATACTTTCCCCAAAAAATTACCATTTGTACATAAATAACTAACAATGTGTTACTTTGGGTTCTTGAATAAAACTTTGTTTTTCTGTCATGCCTCTACGAGGAACCAAGAATCTTATAACTGAGAACATTCTCAATTAATTGAAGTGAATAAGAGGTATGCACAACTATATGAAAAAATAATATCTTTACAAACTGACTCAATTCATGCAAACATGCATTTTCGCTCAAACCTTACTATTTAAAAGCTTCCTCTATAAACAGCTTTTATCCGTTCGTGTCTAGAATGTTTTAAATAATAAGGTTTAGTTCAAATGCATGCACTTGGGAAGTAGTGATCATACAGGATAAATAATAATTAGATTATACTGCACAAGTTGTTTAAAGGTGGGGTAGGTAAGTTTGAGAAACCGGCTCGAGATACACTTTTTGTTATATTCCATGGAATGCTCTTAACATCCCGATAGCAATGAATATCTGAAGTGCTTTGACCAAAAATCCATAAAAAAATGTCATCTGTGGAAGCCGTAGTTCTGTAAAAAGCACGACCAATAATTTTAGCCGGCACGGCTAAAATAACTGGACGGCCTACCTGCCTGTCAGCCTGTGCACAAACTTATCTCGTGCCCTCATTGGTCATGTGCGCGTTCGTGTGTGTTGGAGGAGGGGCTCTGTAAGGAAGTGGCAGATTTTTTCCAGCTGTGTATTTTCAAATTCTAGCACACTCGAGCTGGTTTCTCCAAAAGTACCTACCCCACCTTTAAGTGTTTTCGTCAACGGAAATGTTGATATCGTTTTGCTGTGTTTTAAACATTGAAATCAGTTTCTTCATGACTAAAAAACGTTTTTGAGGTTAATGTAAAGGCATGGAAGAGAAACATTGTCTTTAATAATTCAAAATAACATAGGGTGAATTATTGATACACAAATGGCCTTTCTTTGTGTGAAGCATCCCTTTAAAAATAGATGTTCATATTCTATGTGTCTGTTTTCCCTGTCTTTCCTATGTGCTTGACCCCTGTGGGGCTAACCTGAGCTGGTCTGTGTTCACCTAGGATGGCAGCTATCAGAGCCTCGGGTGCAGTCACCCCCCTGCCCGGAGACACCGGGCTGCGGGGGGTGAGCGGGCTGATGGTGGGGGACAACACAGTGTCGGGCGAGACCAGTCGCTCCTTCTTAGCAGCAGATGAGGGGGAGAGAGTCTGTCCTTCTTTGGAGCGAGGACAGAGGCTGAGGCCCTGCAGGGAGGGGAGGGGGTTGGAGGTGAGAGCAGGGGGGGCGGGGCTTCGGCTGCGGCGATGGCGGTGGTGGTGTTTGCCGTTTTTGGGGCTGGGGCTGCGGGAGCACGGAGCCAGCAGGACCAGAGTGCTGTCGTCTTCTGAGCTGACCTCCGAGCTGCTGGAGCGACGCGCGGTGGGGCTGTGGATGGGGATCCTGATCTGTGCAGGTAAGGGAAAAGGGGGTTCAATAGGTTGCAGTAATGAGATATAGCCCTGAAGAATGTGGGAACACATCTACATATAATTTCCTAAATAAAAGAAAAAAACCCTACATTATAAAAATACTCCACAATAAGTAAAAGTACTTCATTCAAACCTTTATTGAATTCAGAGTATAGAAAACAGATCTTACGAATTACACGCCCTTTCAGTGTTATTGAATAATTTGTTTTTCATTTTGGAGCCACATTTTAATGTTTTACATCGTTTAGGTGTAGTTAATTTACTTAATGTACTGTTATTCTATAGCAATGCATCACATTTTGTACACATAGCACATAAAAAAAACAATAAACAATATTTATTTGCAACAAGTAGCAATGGATGTTAGATAAAGCAGTAAGAGGTACATTATTTCCTTATACAGTGTAATAAAAACATATATAAGCAGAAACACTAAAGTACAGGAAAGTATCATGCTGAGTCATTTCAATCCAAGCTTATTATTAGATAACATACTTTTAACTGTATTTTAACTGATTCAAGTTAGTTTTGGTTCATGGGTTTGCCGTTTTAAGATCTTTGATGTGGTTTGCATAATTGTATTCTTTTAGTGCTTTGTTTTTATGTGTTTATGTTCTTTGATTGCTAAGGGACCCCAATTGTAACTTCGTTTTGAGAAGGGAAAATGTAATATAAGCATTTTAGGAAAATAAATATATTGTTATTAAATGAAATGATTGAAAACAATACATTTGTCAATCTAGTTGCTGAATTATTTTGTGTCGATTGACTAACTTTGTTGGAGTTTTGAAAAGGCCCCGTCCTGTTTAAACAGGATGATGCATCCAGTAGTAGTAGTAGTAGTAGTAGTAACATGGCTGCGTGCCTGGGAGTACACATACTTATGGCCTTATACTCTATGTGGGCATATTCATTAATAAACACATCATACCAAGCCGTGAGTGGCTAACCTTTTGTCCTCTGACTTTTGTTACCTGAATTGGCATTGACAGCCCAACAATGCTGTTCATGTTGTTACTGTAGTAGCCCAGGATGTATTCACCATCATCTCTCGGCAAATCCTCATCCGAAAATGTCACCTGGGGAACAAAAAAAACTGAAATAAAGTTACAATTTAAATTCAGCTGCAGCTCAAAGTAAATGGCATTTGAGTGTCTGACAAAAACCTGTGTTGTATGCTCTCCCTTGGCCCATATGTATGCCTGGTAATCTTTGTGATGTCTGAATCCAACCTGTTGCAGAATAACAAATGGGCATCATTTCAGATGCTGAAACTGGGCATTAAATAAAATAGATTTTTTTTCATGAGCTTTTGACCAAAATCAAACTGCGTGTTACCTTGTATATTGCTACCCAGTCCCACGAGCTGCGCTGATAAGTCGATGCAACTGTGAATCGAACTGTAGCTTCTGAGACTTTGCACCACTCCTTGTTTACCTGCAGCTCCACCAGGGGCATATCCACCTTGAATGGGAACTAGGAGAACGAGAACATAGACGTGAAAGGGACAGTTTGGGTTGTTTTGAACTAGTGGGGTTGAATTAGTTACTCATCCTCAGTAAGTGAATGAACGTTGGCACGCCCCAAGTTTAAAGAAATAGACAGCAGAACCAGTAGCATTGAAGTAACCATATCAGTTTTAGTTGAATCTATATTTAGAATTGTTTAACCTCTTCATCACACACACACACACACACACACACACACACACACACACACACACACACACACACACACACACACACACACACACACAGCGAGGTAAAATGACTGGTTTTGACAATGGTGGCTTTGAAAAGAGCATTGATGGATTTTAAGTCATGTTAAGATTGGGAAAAGGGCTGTCTGACGGCAAGATCAAGCTGTGAAAAACTGTAGGTATAGCTTAAACCTCAACTGATATTATTTTTAGGGTGTTTTGCTGCTACCCCTGTCCATACCAATACATTGCTTTGCTCTGGTACCCATCATTCTGACTGAACTATCCTTCTAAGTAAAAAAATAAGCTATACAAAGATATCATTAATGCATTTGTATTGCTGTATTTAAGATAAGATAACATTTGAGGGAATATCGTCTTACATGCAGTGAAAACACAGCAGAAACAGGCTTGTGGTCGCTGATGGTGTAGCCCATGTGACTTCTGTACACATGCTGTGTCACTTTAGTCGCTCCACCCAGCCAGGAGGTCAGACCCCGCTGCAGTGCTGCATTGTGGGTAGGAGCTGGGGAGCCGGTGCGACGAGTGCGCCAGAGGATGCGATCTGTCCAGGCCGGTTTCCTCTTCTTCGCACTGAAAAAACAAGAGTCAAAGAGGGGCTGAATTTCAGAGTGGAGTTTTTACAGGACACTGCTTATAGAAAATAAAATGTATGGAGTAAGTTTGGCGACTGGACCAACCTGGTGTCGTACGTGTGAGTGCCCACATCAAACTTATAAGTAGGAGGGAAATGTAAAGGTCCCTCAAGGAAGCCTTCAAGGACAGACTCTGTGTTTTTAGCCATGTTCAGCTGTAGAGAAGACAAATGAGGGGAGAATCAGAGCAGAGCAGTGCCCTCTGTTGGTTGTCGTTGGTTATTTGGAGACAAACAGGTGGTGTAAAGCCGACTAAAATAATTCATATGTGTGGGGCGAAATATTATATAAAATGCCTCACCTGATCTCGCTCCAACAGAAGAGGAAGCTTACTGCTCTCGATGGCACATTTCACCACATGGATGTCATAGTCCTCAATACGGAAATTTAAATCCCCAAACCAAAAAACGACACTGGGGACAGAAAAAACACAGAAAATACATTTTCATTTCAGCAGTTGTTTATTTTACTCTAAAAGGAAAATGTAAAGGTTCAATTGAATATCTAATTGATTTTATATTGGATAATATCCCAAGAAAGCTGTAGCATTGTTTGTCAAATAAATGGTCTAACTTGAAACCAAAGACACATTCAAGGTCAAATAATGAGACTTTAAAGCTCCATCAGGGGTAGGGAATCTCCGGCCTCCGGGCCGTATACGGTCCGCAAGACCATTTGGCCCTCGAGGTAATTTATAAACACACGCAATCTTTTTTTTAAAGAAATCTAGACCGCAAAATAATTAAACAAGCGAGTTTCTGTTTTTCCTGGCCAAGGTCAAGTTCCTTGAACACAACACAAGCCTAACGTGTCGTCTCGTGGTATGTGTCTCGTCAGACAGGGGTGTAGTGCTGACGGAGAGCAGTGCTTTTGAAGTGCTCCGGCACTTTGAAAAGCTGTACACATGCCGCAGTTTTTGCGGGGCTGTGTCTTTAGTTGTAAGCCCAGTGGCGATCTGTTCATCTGACATACTGATCATACAGTCAATAACGCCATAGAAATAATAGGATACATTACAGTACAAGTACTTCTGTCTTTGTGTGTGTGTGTGTGTGTGTGTGTGTGTGGCACGAGCGCATTTTGTTTGAGCGAGAGAGAGAGAGAGAGAGAGAGAGAGAGAGAGAGAGAGAGAGAGAGAGAGAGAGAGGTACCGGGGATTGTTAGCATCTGGTTAGCTAGCTATGCTAACGAATATAAGGAGCTTTTCTACAACCAGGTGAAAGAGAGCTCTCTCCTGAGAGGCTCAAATAACCTCAGCTTAGTGAGGTAAAGGCACACCTTTATATGATCATTATAGGTATAAAAAAAATAAGAGAATAGATGAAAAACAGGTAACATACTATATGACAGTAAAAAAAAGTTGTTACTAAAGACTACAAGAATACAGTTTAAAAGGAGAGTGATTTGTAAAATATCCATAAAGAAAAAGAAAATCTGTTTACAGTTCTGTTTCATATGGGTGTTGAGAGATGTATCCATACTGTAGATCTCTTAATGTTGCTCTCAAAGTGAACCAGATTGATGCTTTTAACTTCAACATTTAAAAACAAATCTTCCCGGGGGAGTAGCACCCGGACCCCCCTAGAGGAGGTTAGGCCCATCCTCCACTTAAATCATGTTCACATGGATAGGATACTAAATACATTTGCACACATCTTGTGTCCATATCTTTCTGTTTGGGTGGTCATGCCACAACCGTGCACGTGCATGCATGCGCGAGTCATGGTAAGATATCTGGATTAAGAGGTTGCTTTTTCTTTGCACAGCATGAAAGAAAGGCCAAATGAATGGGCTGTGATTTTTGTTTTTTTAAGCAGAGGTTGAGTTCAATAATTTTTACGGCCCTCGGAGGATGTTGTAAAAATATAAATGGCCCTTGAGAGGAAAAAGGTTCCCCACCTCTGCTCTATCATGTAATATGCCGCCCCGAATATGTATTTATTATTGGTGAGTACATTTGGTGCAGATAAATCTATTTTGTGAATGAAAGTGCACATTTGTTTTATGGATAATCAATCTTGAGCTACATTAATTAAACTCAAATGTCACCCACTCGTGGTCCAGCACCCCCGTGGCAGTGCCTCCTTCAAACTGCTGCTGCTGCAGGATGCTTTCAAAGTCCTCCATGCGCTGCTCCAGGTTCCTCATGTGAGCGGGCAGGTGACAGTTGAGGAAGCACACCGGGTGGCCGAACATCGTCATCCTCGCACTGACGCCCCCTTTATTCCCCTTAGAGGGAGGAAAAAAAGGGCAGAGAGAGGACACAATGAGAAATGGATCCCTTATGTATTACATTTTTATTCTTCCCTGGATTGTATCTGTGTTCAGGGACAAAGTCAGGATGTTTTTCTGCCCCCGAATCAAAGCACCAGACAGCCAGACAGCCTGCTGCTGCTGCTGCACTGACCTCAAAGAGAAGGAGACTGCAGCACACAGGGGTGATGCTGACATCAACACACAGGAAGGTCACACATGCATCCACGCAGAGGAGGGACCACACACACCACCTTTTAACATCCTACCCCCCCCCCCTTTGATAGAAACCCCCCACCAACGTTTCAATGTAATAAATCTCAGAATTCACAGCAGTGCCATTTGAAGCACGTACCCAATATCCCCCAAGACCTGTGCGCGTACTCTCTGTCTGAACACCTCTGAGGAAGGGAAGATGGCCCCATTTGGAAAAAACCAGCAGCAGCACTCCCTGCATACGCTGGGACGCCACCTAAACGGATGAAAAATAATATATCAATACGGTGAACTGCATTTAATAATGGCCAAAAGAGGATAAGAGTTAAAAAATATACAGTTTAACTCATATCAATACTATATTCTGTGTAATATCAGTATTTCATAGGTGAAGTCATGTGAATTCAAGCTTCAAGTTGGTTCACTTTCTTATTTTGAATATTTACCGTTTACTTTATTATATCTATACTGTTTTTTATTAATTGTATCTTGATTTGTTTGAATGATGCCTCCTGTTGCACTGTCCACTTTGCTGCTGTTGTATTACAAATGTCCGCACTGTGGGACTAATAAAGGATTATCTTGTCTTATTATGAGCATATTTACTGACCAAAACATATCCAAAAGGACTGAGTGTATCCATGCAACGCTCACTCCACTGGTCTGAAAAAAGAGCCTCCTTTAGCCGCTTGTTTATCATGGAGTTGACTTCCTGGAATCTGTGCGGTGCCAGAAAAGTAGAGAAATGTCATTAACAAGTGGAATACAACAGCAATAATAAAAAAGGAGAGTGATGGGCACATCAAGATGAACACAGATGACTGAGTGGGCACAGGCTGTCTCTCTGGCAGCGCTGAGCCTGTCGGAAAAACTTGCTTACCCGATGATAAACATGTCAACGCTCCCATCTGAAACATTTGGTCCGAACAGAGAAGTGATGTCATCTGGCGGGACAGCTGACCCCACATTCCACGTGACGATGTACACCCTTTCAGAGGATAGAAGCATGGGAAATGCCGCATTAGATCCAAGTACTATATATATATTATATAATGTAGGGTGTAAGAGGACATCATCCGTGCTATAATCCTCAGAGAAATAGCTTCCATCGGTGTTGCTGTATTTAGAAAAAAGATCCGCACAATTAAGCACCACTTGTACCTTGAAGATGACTAAGGTGTGTGTGTATGCGTGTGTGTTGGAAAAGAGACAGAGATGGAACTAACTGTCCTTCAGAATCACCAGCAACACTTTTTTATCAAATAAACAAACATCTCACTATGGTTGTACTGACATTTATATTAATTGATTTTAAAATGTCAAAAAATTATGAAAGATGTCAAACACAGGTTCCCAAAATACCTGGTGGTGTCTACTCATGTCTAAAGTTCAAATCCTGCACAGATTCAGTTAATTATTGTAGAAGAAAAACAACACACTGTGACATTTAATATCTGGCATATTCACTTGAAGTATGACTCAAACGTTTAATTAGTATTCAAATAGTTGCCAGTTTATTTTCTTCTGATTCGCTAAACAATTAATCAACTATATTATCCTTAAATCAAGCCTTAAAATTGTGCTGTTCTCTATCCAGATTTATGATTTCTGCAGTGACATGAAAACAGTGCAAGCTAAAGATATATATAGTTCTTTTAAACAGGACAACATTGGTGTTTTGGGATGTTTTACCTAAATAAAATGTTCAAAGGCATATAACATCTAAGATTTTTCCCATTGATTTCAGTAGTCTATAACACGAAAGTTAATGTATTGTACAGTAAAAGGACATTTGTTTGAGACTGAAACTATCGGAGGCAAAATGTACCCTTCTTACTCTCAAATGTTTTTAGCGTTGCATTTCATGCATTTATATCTTGTGAAATATTGTGTGGCCTTGGTTTAAAAACTGACACATGAAAAGGTGTGTAATTATCTTAATGTGTTGTTGTTTTTGTTATTAGTTTTCATCAATGTTATCATCATCATGTTTTATTTCTGAATACAGGCTGCTTTAAAAACTCTCCCTGTTGATATTTAGATCTGAGTGTTGGCTCTAGAACAACATTTAATGTCAAAGATTGGCTAATTTTGGCTTTTACTTTTTTTTAAATGTTCTTGTTTTGTCCTTGTTTGCTAACAAACACACAACATAAATCATAGATATGCTTTTCAGCAGAAAACTCTCAAATCTTGACGTTCTGTCTATTCAAGTAAAAACTGTCCCTACTTACATCCCTAATAACTGCTAACATGCACTTGAATGTAATGTACTTGTGTATTTCTATATAATGATATATGTTTTGAGACAGAATGACTGGCTGAATCTGAATACTAAATAGGTATTTTCTCTTTCATATTAACACAATTTGGACAAAGGTAAGCTGAGTTTACACAGGCAGCAACTTTTGCCCCTTTCACACCAACGCGGTTCCAGGGCCGGTTCGGAGCTAGAGCCTGATAAGCAACGTTTTTTCCTGTTCACACCACAGCGGAGCCGGCTCTAAGCACCAACAAATTATCAGTCTAGAAGCAAGAACCGCGTACATCACGCTTACGTCGGAAGGGGGCGAGATTAACCTGAGCTAACAGTTTATGGCGAGTACGGCAAATAAAAGTTGTAACAAATAGTAGCGCTGAGCAGAGTGACAGTGAATAGTTTACAGTGGCCTTTGCCGTGTGAGTTAACGGGAGAATAAACTCTGGTGGAAGAGCAGCACTGCAGCGGTCGGTAAATGCCGCTGAAACACATTAATAAACAATGAACCACGGCACTCTGCAAAAGTATAAGGTTGGAGAAGTCGTTATTTAATTTAATCTGGCTTGGTATGATTAAAAGTAACTCGATCATCGACCCGACGCAGTCCCCCGTTGTTGTTGTGAGCGCCGTTGGGGAGAAAATCAGCGACGTAAACGGTGACGTCATGACGCAGCAGCGGCAGCACCAGTCGGGCTCTGGGCGGTGTGACCAAAACCGATTCCGAACCAGAAGAGCACTAGCACGGAGCTAGAACGGGAACCGCGTTGGTGTGAAAGGGGCATGTGAGTGAGCGGGCATCACAACTAAAATATGCCTCTGGGAAGCCTGCCAATAAAATGTGGCTGTGTCACTCTGTCACAAAGCTCTTGGCAGCCTTGATGCATGTGACATGGTCTGGGACACATCAGTTTCCTTCCAGCCGCTGACTGCAGCTGCATTTAGACACAACAGGGAACATTCACAGTACTCAATCCTTTCTAACCAGTGGATGAAGAAATGTCTACCTGAAGTCATTGTTCTCTCCTGGCTTCTTGGGCTGCTCTTGGCTCGGTGAGGAGCCCCCAGGTGAGGGGGTTCTCTGTGGCTGAGGGCTGAGGGTGTTGGAGGAGCTCAGGTAAGGCTGGCTGGTGAAAGGCTGAGGGCTGCGGGGGCTCTGAGGACTGAGGCGGCAGAGGGAGGCCTCAGTCTGCGAATGTGACGTGTGGTTGGCACTCTGAGGTCCTGGGATACAAACCGGGATCAAATCTATTTTCTTGGAGAGGTCCTCTAAGATTCTGGGAGACTTATAAGCAGGTTTTGTTCCCAAAGCGGTGGGTCTCGGGCGGCTTATGCTCATCAGTGTCGCTGCAGTGGACCCAGACTTTGGGTACCCTGACTGCATTTCGTTAGTCACTCTGACAGCCTGCATGGGGCTCAATAAAGACTGTTTCTTGGGCTCCTCTGATTGGCTGAACAGCATTGGTTCCTGGGTTGTGAGCTGTGGAAGTAAACCAGGACCGAATCCGATCAACGCACAGGGTCCAGGCTGCATGTTGGGCCCAAAATGGTCGGTGCTGATTGGTTGCTGCTGCATGATCAACCTGCAACAGGAAGTATGAGAATAATTATAACAAGAGGTGGAAGAAGTACTCAGATTTTAAAATGAAGTAAAAGTAGCAATACTACAGAACAGAAATGTAATTAAATTAAAGTAAAAGTCCTGCATTCAAAATGTTACAAAGAAAAGGGCATCAAGATTTACTTAAGGTTCCAAAGGTAAAATCATTCATTATACTGAATAGCCCATTATTATTAATGACTGATGCATTAATGTATTTGATTTTGCAGCTGGTAAAGATCTTATTTAAATACAGATGGGTAGCTTGTTGATTTTGTCAACAGGGGATGAATAAAGTCTTACCTTAAGCTAAAATAATAGATCAGAGTTGATTTGTTGATTATTATCAATAAAGTAACATGTCACACATTATATGAGAAACTGTAAAGGACAAAAAAGTACAATATTTGCCTCTGAGATGTAGTAGAGTATAAGGTTATATTTAAATTGTCAAATACAAGTACCTCCAAAAATCTACTATAGTATTAAATGTCACTTGACACTGCTGATTACACACATTCTTCTCCAAAGGGTTGTAAGGAAAAGACACATTTGACATTCAAATTAGATAGTGTGGCTAGCAAAAAGCTCCTCAACATCAATCAGTGAGTCGTTATTTGGAAACAGGTGTAACAGCAGAGCGGAAGTGGCGTAAATGTATCACATCATACTGAGCAGCTGTCCTCTCCACATCAAGCTGCCCAGACATCACCGATGACGTTATCATGAGTAAGCACTCGGGCTGAGGCGGAGACAGAAGAAGTGCTCGGATATAATAATAAAGTGAAAGTGTGAATAATTATCAGTGTATAAATCATCTGTGAGTAGGTGAATACTTCTATGTATTCTCAAGGTAAAGTACACAACACGTATAAGCATCATATTGATGGCACTGGATTAAAATTAAAATGTACAAAAATGTGCAAGCATTTCAATTATAACTGGTTAAGGTGTGGCTATTTCTAACCACTTTATATAATGCTTTATTAAATCATGATTGATTATATGTTATATTTTGAATCTGTAAGGAACTGGTAGCCACAGCTGTCAGATAATTATAGTGAATTAAATGCACTTAGTTATTACCGACCCCTGATCTGAGGAAATAACTTTGTACCTCCGACCTGGATTATATCCTTGTTGCCTGGCAACGTTAATTAGCCTCCTGACCCTTTTACAGAGCAATAGACTGCTCATTATGGGATGCCATGGGAGTGTACATCGCGCCACAGCAGCTGATACCGGAGCACATCAGACAATGTCAACACTCTCTGTAGGTCACAAGGAGGAGGAAGACTCCCACCATTTTGTGTGTGTGCCCTCAGAAATGATACACCTCTGTAAATCATTCATGACATGCAAATGAGTATAACAGAGAATCTCATGTGACCACAGTAGTAACCTGGAAAACAGAGCTCTGACTAATGGTCGTCAGAAGGGGTTGTAATGAATTCACTTTAAAAGTAGAAACTTTGATAGATGAAGTGCCCCCTCAGTGATCCAGTTTCACATCATAGTCCATGATCCTGCAAGTCAAGGGAATGACAGCTTCATAACACCAGGCTGGACTCATGGAAAACACCACATAGCAAAATGTCTCATTCAAAATCAACACACACCGCAGCTGCAATAAAAACATCCTCATGAAAACCTCAGTCTTACCTTTCATGCGTTTTCCTTTTTTACTTTCTTATTTCCAAGGTGAACCGCGAAGGTGATTTCACAGAAGGGATCAGCATCAGTCTCCTTTGTTTTTTCACACGTCTATCAACGCGACAGAGCTGTCACATAAAAAGGTTTGGGATTTTTAGATGTTCGGTCCGGAGACCCAGCAGCAGCCCGCCTGCAGGACCGAGGCTCCCCGTCGGTACCGCGGGCAGCGAGCGTGTCCGTGTCGGTGCAGAGGACTCCGGCTGTCAGGACAGGGGGAGGCGGTCACGGTTGATGTTTCCGGTGTGTTTCATCTTTATGTAGCCTATAAACAACGACACGACGGCTGGTTATAACTCATCCTACTAATCACTGTCTCTACCGTCTACAGCTGGCCGGAGCAGATGAGCACTTCTTGGTCATCCACCTCCAGCACACCGGCCGTTCTGCCACCCATCTCTCTCCCTCCCTCCCTCGCTCTGTGCACTCTGGGTAAAATATGAAGGCACCTGAGGGGGCGGGCAGAGCATCAAAGGCAAAACAAAAATCAGCCGCCAAAAAGGGCATCAGGCCAGAAATGATTGAGCATCTGTCCTTTCACTGACGCGCGCATTAATCTGGCACCAGTGCGTCACTCGATGGGGGAATTGATCAGCATGCCAATATGTACATTTCAGTCTGTGCTCTCTTTGGTATGCAATCAATAAATGTATTCTGCAATTAAAACTACTTTTGATCTTGGTGTTTATACAGGGACATTTCTGTAAAGACATATTTTTTGATTCGATGTGGTGTTTTTTTTTTATTTCATTGAGTTTTTCTTAATATTGTCCTGATTTATAAAAAAATATATTTACACTGAAATACCATCACATTTTAAACAGAATATGACCATCAAGGCGAAATTATCCGTAAAAGACTGGACCTATTTACCCAGATGTATCTTTTTGTCTCTTTTCCCCCGCTACATCTTTACATTTCGAGCAATTTTTTCCAGTTTTGAAACAGAACATCTCCCTTGGAAGTTCCAATGTAAAGTAAACATTATTTAGCACACGAACTGTGCAATTTGTCAAAATGCCCGTTGCAATTATGATTACTAGTGCAGTGCCTCTTCAGGAGGTGGCTGTTTGGAGACCGTGCCCATTTTGAGTTGAGCCTATTGTTTGGACCCCGGAAGTGCTTGACAAGTTGTCATTAACCATTTATCCAATCGAGTTGGCACTCAACACTGCACTCCCTTGGGTAATCAGCATTAAACATGTTGATTGGATCATCGTTTTTTGAAAAATGCCAGGGACAGTGATACATATAGAGTGCACATCTGGAGAAAGAGATTCCTTATTTTATATTTATATGATGCTGCTACAGCGCCACGTGTTGACAAAATGACACAAAATTGGTCATAGTCGCTCAGACAACATACTGTATCTACACTCGTCTCATAAAAATGGTTGCAGTAGCGCAAAACATACAGGATATATGACGTTTATGGTTATAAGGGCCAGCTAGCAAAACAGTCAGGAACATCAAAAACACGAAACGGTGACTTTTCCTGGTTTGGTCAAAAGATGTCCTGTATCAAAACTGGTGACCATTGCTCAAGATTTAAAGAAGAAAATCTAGGTGGCAATAGGTTCAGGCGAGGCTTTCACGGATAGATTCAACTTGATGGACAGATTTTGTTTTTGAAACTTACGGTCGAAAAGTTTCAGGCCAATTTTGTTGTTATAATTTTACCATCTGGCCAAAAAACACCACATCTGGCAATGCACTCCCTTGGGGCCCCGGCAACCAAGTGTGAAGTGGAACGGATGAATGTGATGCACCTACAAACACACAGATTCCTCACATAATAGTTAGATTAAGAGTTATTGTTGTATTAAAAAGGAGTATTCCAGCCATTTTAGTATCAGGGGCCTCACAAAAGGCAGAGGATAGAAGAAGAAGTGAGATAGTCTCTAGATAGTGTTTGTCAAGCTCATAAAACACTGGATCCTACAAATCACATTTCTTGTCATTGAACGCCTCTTTTAAACTAATAGACATTTCTAACAGGTTTCCCATTATAAATGTAAAGTCTGAAGCCCAAGCCAAACATATATCAAAGCTATCTAATACAAATTAGAAGAGTCTTAAATAATACATGCGTACTTGCTGAATAACGTTTCAAGGCAAATAAAACCCTTGGTATCTACAGTACAATTAAGTTTAGCCATCAGTTATTTAAAAAAAAAAGAACAAAGTGAATAATGGATGGATTTTTATTAAATGCATTTTTAATACTCACACCCTCAGGCCCTCAACAGCATCATGATAAAATGTGTTCCCAGAGTCTCCATAGCTGTGACTGGGATTAATGCAGATGTGTAACCTCAGAGGAATGCACTTATCCCAAGCGCCAGCTGTCCACTGAGAGCAAGAGTCCTTTCTAACACAACCACACAAAGGCTTCACATAAGGCACTGTGCATTTACATAAGCCAGACACATTAAATACATAATATCAACTCAGACAAAATGTAAAAAGGTGCTTGGTATTATCTTTTTGATCTCAGCTTGTGCGTGTTGATTGTGTTAATTATAAAATCACAGCTGATTATCAAAGCCTTTCTGAGTCTACAGTCACTTTTTGGTTTTGACCAGGCCTTTCTCCACCAGGCAGCGGTAAAACTCTTGGATGTACGTGTACACACACTTCCAGTCAGGCTCTTTCATCCGGATTAAGTCATCAGGGTCCAGCAGGGGGGGGCAGCCAGCCAGCCTCCTGCAGACAGACACAGAGACAAAACCACTTGAGACAAACTTAGATAAATAACTTTGTTTTGAACTGCAAGACAGGGCTGGACTGTGTATCAGACAAGATGCTCCTGCTTCTTCATATAAGGGAAGACGGCTCACTCTGCGGTGCTGAAGGCCAACTCGAAGTTTTCCTTGGGCTTGGTGGGGTTTAGGGTGTAGTACTCGAACGCATCGGGGAAGAAGCGGTGCACCAAGGCGCAGAAGGCTATGCCGTCCTTCCAACTTGAGGAGAAGTTTCGGATGTTCACTCCCTGAATTGTTTCAGTTTAGGAGAAATAGTGACAGAGAATGAAACGTAAGGGGCAGAGCTATATTTAGCTCCACTGGGCAATCATTTACAGACAAAAAGACGTAGGGCCTGTTTACCTCATATGGCTCTGTTTTGGCCCTGCACCAGTCCAGAAGCATCTGTTTGACATTTTTAATGTTGGGTGCTGCAGCAGGAGAAGGACATTTCTGGGCTGAGGCTAAAGCGGGACTGGCCTTGCTAAGGAGAAATAAAACAACAAATGCTTTGCTTGATAAATTTAATTTTGTCCTTTTTTGGGTGAAAGACTAAACATATGAAGACTTTGCTTTGCAACCATCAGGCTCCTATTAGAAATGTCATTAGGATTTACCTCACAGTTAACATTCAACTCAACTTTATTTATTCAGCACTTTTCATACAAGCATGTAGCTCTTCACAATGCAACATTAAAACAGCACAGAAAATAAGTAACGAATGCAAAAATTACAACAAAAAAATGTATCAAGCAAGCAAGACTAAAAATTGCAACATTTAATAACACAATGTAAGATATAACAAAGACACTAGAATAAATAAAAGCAAGGGATACAAATTGTTTAGTTACTTAAAATACAATTTCAGTTGAGTTTTTTGTTGTGATTTACCTGTACTCCATGTAAATATGAGTTTATATTCTGAGCAAAGTGCATCTGTTAATGAAATAAGCCAATACTTAAAGTATTTAAAAAAGGACTGAAAAAAAAGGCATCAAATAACAACTAAATAAATAATTAAGGTCAGGCTAGAAAAGATGTGGTTCCTTTTATGATTATTTCCAAAACATCAAGTAACATTTTGTGGATCTGGGTACTTAAAGGTACAGTGGTTGGATTTAGTGGCCTCGTGAGTTTGCAATACGGTTTGGGGCTGCAACTAGATATTATTTTTTATTGCTTGTTAATTTGTAGATTATTTTCTTGATCAATCAAACAGTTGTTTAATCTATTAAATGTCCGAAAACAGTGAAAGACGTTAATGATTGTTTTCCAAAGCCCAAGATGACGTCTTCTGTCCGCAACTGATAAATCTGTCGCGGCAAACTGATAAACAAAACCGAATTATGGTTTCCTTAGAAATCTTCTAAAACCAAATAATTGATTTTCCTAATAGTTGTCATTTCATTTAATCTTTGCAGCTCTAATATGGATCCATGTAAACAGTCCTTTGTGAAAATAAGGACCCTTGACCAGAAGCATAGATGGTATCATAGTTCACGTGTGTGTGT
Organism: Notothenia coriiceps; assembly: GCF_000735185.1. Lineage (NCBI taxonomy): Eukaryota > Metazoa > Chordata > Actinopteri > Perciformes > Nototheniidae > Notothenia > Notothenia coriiceps. The sequence continues at coordinate 28,980 of NW_011338139.1, forward strand.
GTATGTGTATGTGTATGTGTATGTGTATGTGTGTGTGTGTGTGTGTGTGTGTGTGTGTGTATATCTGGGATTAAATAAGCGCTATAACTGTTCCCAGACATTACAGTTATTGACACCAAACATGTCAAACTGAGAACACATTTGACTCACCTTCCTGCTGATGGAGAGGCCTGGCCTGACGTCTCTAACAAGATGCAGAGAATCAAAAGTCAAGAATCTTCATTGTAAAAAAAAAACATAGAAGTATCACAGAGTGTCCGACATCTTTATAAACTCACTGTTTGTTGGAGGCTGCTGGTTCATGGATGCTCTGCCGATGCTAACAGCCCCCCCGGTGGTCCCTCCTTTACTCAGCCCCTGCTGCCTCAAGTCCTGCTGCCTTGACCCTCGATCCTGCTCTCGCTTATCTGAGGAGAGAGGAGTGGTGGGACATTTAGTAATAGAGCAGTTCATTGCAGATTCTATCATGGTAATTTGCATCAGATTTTACCTCTCTTTTTCTTGAGCAGGTCCCTTAATGCAGCACGTAAGATCTTTCTCTCTTCAAAATCTTTTGCATTATCCAGCTTAAAAGACAATTTGAGAAATGTTCAGAGTGTCAGAGGGGTGAATAAATATCATCAGCGAGACATATTTAATTAAAAGTCACACATCGGCTCACCATCTTGTTGAGAACTTCTTCATCTTCAATAGCAGACAGTTCTCCCGTGGCCACTGATCCATCATCAGTTTTTGATTCCATTTCTTGAGAAGCAAATCAACTAGTTGGTGCAAAAACACACTTAGGGTTTTGAGAAGGACAAAAAACATATTAATGCAAAAACTTGGTCTGAATAACTATTGACAAGGTTTGAATCTGTTCCACAGACGAGATACTTTGTGTTGTTGCGTGCAAATGTCACGAGCGGAGCATACAATCACACTGTGATCTTTCAAATATAAACCGTTGTGTGAGTCACAAAGTGAGCAGCCTTGGAAGGAAATGTTTGTCTTACTGGAGAACCTCTCAGTGCATCTCAGGCCCCGAGTGCACCAGAGAAGGGCCAAAAACACGTACAAATATAGTAATGTGGCGGAACAAGACCCGAGAAGAATCTGATAGCAGCGTACAACTATGTGCTCAGACACAGGGGGAAAAGGAGTGGCAGGAAGCGTAAAGCACAACATGGGAAGAATAAAGCAATACAAGAGTGAGAAATAGACCCTGATGATGTGTGTGATGAGGTGCAGTGTCACCCACCTGTTTCCAGGGTGCAAACTTTTGTGGCTCCTTAGAAAGTGTCCAGCCTGTCCTGGGTCCTTCAGAGTTTACTGGAGAGCTGTGAGATCTCAGCCCTGACATCACACCTCACACCGCAGCGCTTCATAAGGATGCATGTTTGGAGAGCGAGTGGAGGCTGCTTACATGAACCACCCAAGATGGGAAGGAGGACGAGGAGGAGGAGGAGGAGGAGGAGGAGGAGGAGGAGGGGAGATGATTCTGTCCCCCTCAGCAGTCTCTCCTCCTCTAGTCCCTGCATCCTCGATGATGTCATGTGAAATGTTGTGGGGCAAAACTTTTTTTTTTTCTCCACACTTTTTAACGCTTCATCTGGAGGCTGCAGCGTGAAACTCCTGTGACTGGGAAACAACGGGTTAAAAAGGTTGAAAAAAAAAGTGAGGAGCACTGCCTTATTCAGGCAAAAGTCTGAGCAGTGACCACTCTGTTTACAGAAACAGAGGAATCCGAGGACAGGGGGCGTACACACACTAACACACACACTTAAAGAAACACAGTTAGCAAGTGACACTTTTTAACGACACCAGTCAGTATTTAGTATTTAAATTCATGCAGATTTAGAGAACAATCTAATAAATCGGAATTACACAAATTGCTCCACCTAGTGGTCAACATGCACAGCTGCTTAAAAATAACATTTGGATGTCTAACAACAAAATGTATTTAACAAAGAAAAAGTACTATGACAACTGTTAGGTTGAACTGCAGGAGATTTGTTCACATTATAAAGATTGAAAGTTTAATCTGTAATGAAAATACCCTTAAATTACAGCTGTAATTTGTACAGATTTCATCAACTCAATGTGGTAAATGTATGTAATTTAATAGTTTCACTTGTAAATGGCAAAAAAAAAACGAAATAATTAAAAGGTAAAATAGCATTTAACACCATCAGGTCATAAACATGTATCTAGAAGTTAGATATTTCATTGACATTTTTGAAAAACTAGGATAGAAATATGAATTTAAACTGTAACTGTAAAACATTTGAGTCAAAGAGGTTGTTGGTTTGGTAATTGTTATTGTATTTTTTATTTCAAGCATCTGCAGTGTTTATGAAACGGCCATTTCTTTACCCCTCAACAGAAGCACCAGCCGCTGTTGGCATTCAAAGTATGGATCAAAGAAATGGACAAAAGGACAAATCAAATAACTTCTGTCTTATCTACAGAATGTCCAAATAAGGCATGAGGCAAACGCTTCATTCTTGAATCAGTTAAACCAGCCATATATGACTATAAAATACACTACTATCATAAAATAACTATGTACACCAGACTAGCTTTTCAAACAGTTTAAACCAGTATTTACACAGGAACCGTAGGCTTTGAAGGCAGCGTCTTCGTAACCTCTTTAAGTGCAACAGTTTCTTTGCCCCACACTCATAATCTACTCAACATGATGTACATGAAGGCAAGCAGCCACACTCCCACAAGTTAGTGATTGTTAAAAGAGGTAAAAACTAAAAGATGGAGTCCTTGGACACAACATGAGAGTGTTTTGAAATATGTTCTGTGGCCTACTGGACACAGTGAAATCATTCACATGCTGCACTTCTATTGTGGTGGGTGTCAAGCTGCTTGATCTCAGTCTAGTAGTTCATAATAAAAGAACACAGGGCATAACAATTCCTATTTAACATCTGAGGTATTCAATCATGTAAACCCAGTGAAATGATCTGCTGTACACAATCTTTTAACTAGTTTTGAAATATTACACCCACAAAACTATTTATCAAACTGCAAAATAAAATATTTTCGGGAGTATTCTCCCAATAATTGACTGAGGGAAAAGTGTACATATGATGTTATGTAATTGCATGAATGGCATCCTTGATATTTTAAATATGGAATAGTCAAATATGTAAGCAAACAATGCTGCCTGCAGTTATTTTTATGGCAAACTATAGAGAAAACGTGGCGGGTGTCATAAATTAAAGGAACCTTGACGTATGGCTTAGTTGTTGTCGTCGTCTTGTGAGAAATCAAACTGCCAGTGAGCAATGAACGTGTTGGATTGATGACAGAACAAATATTTCGCACAGTGGTACCAGAAATCTTATAGAGACATTTGGCACAACGTACATGTCGGAGGGATCGTAACAGACTTTACTGTAATGTTAAAACGTATGCATGTGCAAGACACATCAGGACCAACCAAAGAAATATTAAAAGCGGGATAAAATGTGTTTTGTCACAAAATAAAATAATGTCAGTAACATGATTTTCAAATACTGAAAAAAACTAAAAGATAACACTGTTCAGCAGAGGTCAGTTTTTCTGGAAGTGTTCCCAACTTTAAGAAGATGTCCCCGGCAGAGAGGGGAACATCAAACCTAACAGAAGATTGGATTTAAGAAGCAACCTTTAAAAGGACACCTTAATTGTATTTCCCCTTATCTCTTCCACTGGGACGCGGCAGCTAAAGTTGAGTGACACTCCTTAGAGAACTCGTGAACCTAATTATTGAGGAAAGCTACAGCGAGGAGGAGGAGCGCGCTGATGGAAATAATTGGACTTATTCTACAGAGACTGCCTGAGAACAAAATCTAGGCCTCAACTGCAGCCACACTGAGGGCGATATGTGAGGACAAACCATGCAGACCTCTTTCAGTTCAAATGTGCTTCAGTAGAGGGAAAGAGTTGAGAGAGTTGTCTCATTGCACAATTACGTTGGCTTTGTTCATCGTTGTAGCTTCTGCCTCTGAATATAACGTTTAGTGTCCTTATCTAACAAGCTGCCTGCTTCACATAACAATACAAAGAAAAAAGAGAAGCTGCCAAAACCCCAGTCCCTCACGTGGCAGGGCCAGGTGAATGTCAGGTCACAGTACCATTCAGATATATTTTTAGTACAAATTGTGCCGTTCAGATTTTGACGGAGTGATACACACCAGGCTCTCTGCAGGATCCACGACCGCCGCCCAAAACACGCTCAGAGCCCTCTGTCAATGAGAACATGTTCACAGTGGAGGAGTATGAGTGACAGTGTGAATACCTCGTGAGATATCAGACCGTTTGGTGTGCTTATGCATGCATATACCGCTACAGGCTATGGTTGGGTGACCTACAGATGAAGGAGAGAATTCAACCATCACCATGACAAGTAAAGGCAAGCTCTTCCTCTCCAAGCACTCGTCTTCAGTGTGACCAGAGAAGAAATTAAGGAGGATGTTAAGTCAAATCGAATAACATCATAAGTGATTATGGCCTTATAAGGTCACACTCCCTCTGCTGCTGCTCGAAACAAACGGTAGACAACTACAGGAAGAGGCTTTTCATTTCATCCTTCAACTTTCTTTATTCTCTCCTTCATCCTCTCTGTTCAGTCTATCTTATCCTCCCGTTTCCCGTCTGCTCTCGGCTGAGGGTGTGTCGGTTCAGATTCACTGGTTTTGTCCACGTCCTCTCCGCTTGTAGTGTGAGAATCCACATGTTCAGACTTTTCAGCTTTGGCTTTGCGTGCTTCCATGAAGCTGACGATGTACTCTGAGTTCTGATAGATGAGCATGCCGGATAACGTGAGCACGGCGCCGGCGCAGCTCAGGGCGGAGAGCTCGCTGCCGAAAAGCAGCTGAGACAGCAGCAGGTTGCCCACCACGCTCAGGTTGCCCAGGATATGCAGAGTGACGGCGGAGGTGAGCGTGATGACGCAGCAGCTGGCCAGGTTGTACATGACTGAGCCCAGGCAGCTGAGCAGGATGAAGACCCACAGGTGGCAGTCGTAGTGAAACGGGGACTCCAGCACTGCCCAGTTCTCTAAGGCCAGAGCGGCCACCGCCAGGATGCAGAAGCTGGGAATGGACATCAGGTAGAGCAGGAAAACAGAGTTGATCTTCTCCTCCTGGAGTAAGATGCCTGAGGAGACAGACACATGTTTTCAGCCATTACAAAACATGACGGTGTTGATTGACTTTGATAGTGTCGTGTGTAGACTTTGAACAACTCAAGGTCTGTTATTTGTTCCTCATATGCTATTGTGAGGGTTACTTTACATTTCTACTGGGCCCTGTTACTTCTAAAATCTATGTAGAAACTAGAAAGCGTTTGATTGGACACAGTCAGTGGTAACATACAGTAGAAATAGGTAATACATGTATTTAATGAATGTTTTTTTATCCAAGGCATTGTCTTATAAAATTGATATATAAAGAAAACCTATCTGCTGTGGTTGCAGGTGACCTATTTACCCGACAGAGTTAAATGTACACTGTATTTGGCAGATGAGAGGCACTTGTGTCATTCCTTTACAAAGAGTAGTTAACTAATAAGGTAAGCTGTAACAACAAGCGTGAAAGAGGATTGCTAATATGCCATTTTCACAACCTTAGGTAACACAGAAATATCTGTGGCGGTTAAAAACATGAACGTGTTTATTGACATGGACAGTGTCATGTGTAGATCAAGTCTGACTGTAAGGTGTCCGTCATTCACTCGGGGTCTGAACTTAAGTTTTACCTCCACTGCCACTGTGGAGGTAACGGGTGTACAGGTGTGTGTGTATGTATATATATATATATACAAATATGTATATCTTGTTATTTAATTATATATATATATATTTGTATTCTTTTTTCTTCATGATTGGGGAAACAGTATTTGGATCTCTCTGTCTTCACACACTAACTGAAAGATTCACAATAAAGTTCGCTTGACTTTGAACTGAACATTTCTACTGGCCATTTCTTGTTTTTCATCTGGCGCTTCCAAAATCAATGTTGAAGGTTTTTGTTCTTTATACACATTATGACTTACATTTTTAATGTTTCTTTAAAAAATGACATTTGTAATTTAAGGATAACATATCAGCCATTGTGGAAGGTGACCTGACACAGTCAAAATGTACAAGTGCTGATTATACTCTTATATTATAGGTTAATAAATGTTATTTTACTTGTATTCTTTGTATTCTTGTGTATATTGATATTCCATTTGTAATATCTGTGTTTCTGTTTATTCTGTTACTGCCATGACAGGTGATTTCCCTACGGGGATAAATAAAGGCCCATCTTATCTTATATTCCCTGCGTGCACTACAAAGTGTGCACTACAAAGCGTGCACTACAAAGTGTGCTCAAGAGAACTAAAATATAATGTAAGAACAAAACGTCTTTTACACAACCTTAGGTAAACACAAAAACATTCGCAGCAGTTACAAAAATGATCCAAAAGACACAGAAAATGTCAAAGACAAAAGTATTTTTTCTTAAACTGCATTTCCTACTTTGAAGAAATTGTTAAGCCACTCAAAAGCCTGTAAAATACCCGAAGTACCTATATTTTAGTGGAATAATTACAGAGGGTTCCAGCATGCTTCTAATCAAAACAACAAGGACAGACTCTTCTCTGTGGACTCAAGCCAAAGCTATGAAGTTGTCTGATAAGCAGGAAATTATGCAAATCCAGTTTGGAACCTTACATGTATCATGGGTCTGGACAAGTAGCACATCTATACAACATCTTTATGTTTTAGTAAGAACTCACGTCACTGTTAACACTTCGAAGTGTTCACAGCTAGTGGCAAACCTGGGGAATGGCGTTAAACAAAAACATGAGCACTACCAAAGTGCGTCAGAGGTAAACTTATAAGGGAATCAGAGTTACAACAACAACAACATGTGGAGATGGAAATAGATTTTGGAAACTTGAGACAACCTCTAGATCAGGGGTTTTCAAAGTGTGGGAAGGTGAGCCTCCCCCAGAGAACATAAGAACAGAACATTATTGCTATTATTATTATTATTATTATTATAATTGTTGTTGTTGCTATAATGCAGGTGTATTCAATTGCATTTCAAAGAGGTCCAGTAAGAGAAAATGTCATTAAACGCTCTGTTTTCGCTGTCTACCTTTCTCTTTTTTGAGCACGCCATTTGAAATGACTCGGAGAGTTTCTCTCTTCTTGTCTCGTCTCTGTGTGTGTTTGAATCTATCGTGCTGACTCACTGACTGCACCCATTTCATTGGCTGAGTAGCGTCACCTCCTTAAAACATTAAACAATCACTTTTTTTAAACCTGTTTTCAACATCGTGGATAAATCCTTATATGCTCCCGGCAACACACTGAACGTCAACTTTGCCTCCTTATTACACTCACCCCTACTTTAGTGGGAAACCCGCACTCACACAGGTAGGTGGAGGCAGGGGCGGACTGGGAGTAAAAATCAGCCCTGGAATCTCACCCAGCCCAGCCCACACCAATTGGTAGAGCACGGTAGTGTGCTGTCAATGGGGGGGGACACTCTGTCGCCTGTCAGCCTAACTCAAATGATGCCGTTTAAAAACATAAAAAATAAAGGGCGGTCCCGGCCGTCAGCGAACCGAGCTGGCCGACGACGGACCGCTGACGGACCGCTGACGGCCGGGCGTTCTGTGATTCTCTAGAACACACACATGGCCAGTCCGCCCCATGGTGGAGGTGAAGGGAATGAGCTCTTTTACAGCCTTTTTGGCGAGTTGGGGGAACTCGGTCTCCACAGACAGCCAAATGTGTGCAAGCGTCACTTTACTCATCTTTTTCTCATTATTTTTTTCTTACGCCGCCGCCCCCCCCCCCGCGTGGGGCGCCTCACACTTTGAAAACCGCTGCTCTAGATCGTTTGGCAATTCAAATCAAAGGTAATGTGCAGCAGCTTTAACCTGCTGGACCTTGTTTATACATTCTGCCTCCAAATCTAAAAGCAGGACCTCCTTTTTTAACTTTATTAACTTTTTTTGAAGGCAGAAGTTACATTGCCTGTTAGTGAAGCACATGTTTACAGTCTTGTACTGTGTGTCACTGAGCAGCTACACCGGATTATTTGAACTAATGACCCGATAGTCACAAGCCTGCCTCAGTAATCGTGACGCGAGGTTCCCCCTCCCCCCGGCTCCTCGAGGTTCCCCCCCCCGGCTCCTCGAGGTACCAAGTATGTAGCCTTCCAACCTTCTGGGAAAAACTGCTAAAGTGTTACATAACCATTTAATACAGGAGCTCTATATATACACCTTCATGTATGTTGAGAAACTCATTACTTGCTTTTTTTTTCTCTGGTAACTACAATGTTATGGAGAGTAATTACGTGAGAAAACCTTATCCTCTACAAACTATCTTGAAGGCAAATCCTGCTACAAAGGCTTTCCTGATAACACAGAACATTAGATAAATGAGTACATTGGATAATTGGCAATACTCAGCCTTAATAACATTCGTTCAAGAAAGGAATCCTTTTCTTTTTCAAGAATCACCTAAACTATTGACATACATGCAAGGTCAAAATGTTTGTTTAGTAATCAACATCCTCTTTGTTTTTACCAGGATTATCCAGCAAGTAAAAATTAAACAAAAAAAAGATTATTAATTGACAATGAATAAATTGTCGCGAAATGTTCAAATGTTACCAGATCCTATACTCTACAGTGATTCTGTGCGTCTCTTCACCAAATGCAGTATGTAACAACAAATAGTGTCCAGAAGCGTAGGGGACAAATAAAAGGAAACTCTATCTAAGCTTAACTGAGCTGATGATGACTGAAAAGGTTCTTCCATTTCTTTCATAAACCAGCAATACCAGTCAGACCACGGATCAGCATGTACAGTCTGTCTATTGATGTTTGTATAACGTTCCCTAAGTAACCAGAAATTATGCCAGTTTGACTCTCCACTTTAATGTAAGGGCGTGTTACTGAACTGAGAAGAGAATCAAAAAGGTTCCAGGACCATGTAAGGGTGAGGCACTAAAATAACCTCGGATGTCTGTGGCATGAGATGAATTTTCCAGTATAAAAAGAGTATTAAAAGATGAAAAAGGAAACTTTCTATAGTGACAGGAAAAAAACACAGATAACTAAATGTTAACAGTCTGAGGCAGGACATTGAAGAGGCTCAGTTGTACTTACTCTGCTGAATGGTCTTGACGCCCCTCAACATGGTGGCTGCAAACACAAAGAAGCAGCCGGTCCGGTCGTACTGGACCTCTCCCATGATGCTGAACGAGGCCCCCAGGCAGATGGGCATCATGGCTGTGTACTTGAGGAAATGGTGTTGCTTGCCCAGGATCAGCGTAGAGATGGCCAAAGTAAAGATCGGGGTGGTGGTGTAGATCATTTGCGCAAACGACAGCTGGACATAGTTCAAACCCATGTTCCCAAAAGCGATACTCGCACAGAAAGTCAGACTCAACAGGAACACCTTACATTTTGCACTGTGGGTCAGCACCTGCACTGCAGACTCTTTATGGCGGATCACTTGCAGTTTGATCAGCCCATAGTCCACCACTATAGCTGTCAGCATGTGCAGCGCTGACAGCAGTAGAGGGTACCTGAAGTTGTACACGGCAAATATCCATTTGTTGAGGCTGGAGATGGTGGTTCCGGTCACAAGCCAAACAATAACAGCTGACAGCAGATGGAGAGTCTCTGCGGGTGGCCTCCTCCTTGCTCCCTCTGGCAGAGTCGCCTCGCATTTTGAGAAGCCATCGGCGCTGATCATGTTCTTATCATTGTCCTCCCTGGAAGGAAAACACATGTCATATTCAATTAAAATTCATGATCAAACCGGCATGGTTGTGGCAGTAAAACCGGTTAAATAACATGCGACACAGCTATCTGTCCATCCTCTCGGGTGTTAGCCGGTCTTTGTTATTCAGTGAACCTGTATTTTTCAGCACCGCCTATAGACACGTGTTTCTATTTTGCATGACGGGCTGGTTGTGTAACTTACCCCGCGCAGGCAAAATGACATATGCCGGACCAGCAAGACAGACAGGGGGGGGAGGACTGAGGAGGGCGGGCTGGAAAGCAGTACGTCCCGTCTCCCCATAAGAGGACCGAGGGATTGGTTACTATCCTGACATTCAGCAATGGACTGACGCGGACGATTTCACGGTGTTGCACCAAAAAAACCAGCACTGAAGTAAACACCATAGGCAAACTAGTGCAATAAATGTAGGAAATGTAATAAATACCAGACAGTGCCCCGCCGCCGCAGCTGACAGAGGTGATGGTTAAGGCTTTAAATAGCAGCTTACTTCATTGCACAGGGAGATCGTGTAAGTCATTTCCCAGCACTGACTTTAGCAGAGGGAAACTCTGACAACTCACTGTTGTTGTTCATAAACACAGACTAGCTCGGGGTTTATTTTTGACACAGCATAACATGTAGCTAGCTATCGGTTTCCTGTTTGGAGCCTCGGTAACCGTTAACACAAGAGCACAACATTTTCTTTATGAGACAGAATAAGATAAACAAGGTAGATTAGGTTAGCTCACCTCTGCTACAGACTGTCACTGGACTCCAAACATGTATGAAGACAACTGGATACTGAGTCGGAGACAGGCTCTGTTAATTCCTATGAGAGTCGCTCAGTGGCGCATGAAGCCTAACATTGGAGCGACTGTAGATTCAGAAAGTACCCGGATAATCCGGGTACTTTTGTTTACAGAGCATGCTCACTTCAGTTTTCCTTAAGCCCCTCCTCCGATCTCCCGCTCTCGGCTCAGTTCTTATTTATATACCCATGAGTCAAATGAATGGAGAGGTAAAATAACCATGGATTCAGCTTTTGGCGCATTTTAAACCCTAATCTTTTAAACAAGGTCCATGAAAGTGTTCATGCATGAAGTTTAATTGGCTTAAAAAGAAATGTTAGACAATGGGAAAGTCTTTTTGGGCTAACATGACGTCACGTTAGTTGTAGTATCACCGTTTGGCCACAATGACTATTCCAAAAATCGGCTTCAACGATCAGCGCACTTCTGAAGGCAGATGTATGACTGCGGTTCAAGCTAACAGCTAGCAGTAGGTTGCTACCTCAAAACAACACCAACCTTCACTCTGGCTGCCTGACACGGTGTTGGCTTACATTTGTATAGTCAACATTAGCAAGACTACAACTGCGCTCACTGACATTTTCTTAGAAAATATGAGGTTTTTACCTTGTTCTTCGACGAGTACCTCCACAACACTGTCAGCAGCAGCATCCCTCATAAACCTCCGGCTGTGGGTCACCGTGCTGTCAGGCTGGTCGAGACAGCAGACGCGCTTCAGTGTCATTGGATGTTCGTTTTAAAGGGCTATGCCAGTTCAGGGCATGGTGCAAGCTGAATGCAACCTCAACCGCAAAATGCAAATAATCACCACAGAATATGAAAACATACAGTAGCTAGCAACATCTGGGTTTAATTTACATAATGCTAATAATGACCTATAACAGATAGTGTTAATTACCCAAACAAATTTGAGATATTAGTGCATTACCACACAATCCAATTCAATATTCCCTCAACTTTACACAGTGTAATGACTTTTAGGACATAGTTTGTTGAGGAAACAGGTTTGTTAATCATACTGTTCAGGGCGTTGAGTAAAGCTTAATGCAAATATATGTTCACAATTCAAATGTTCATGTCGTTTACGATACCAGTTCAGTCAAGTGAAAGTATAAATCATCACATAAACCACGATGAATGCAAAATGTGTTTACTTTTTCTTGCAAAAATTCACCAGATGATTAATTATAAAAGAAACAGCTATTGCAAAAGTTCAGAAAAACCTAAGTATGTCTGTAACATAATGGAGAACAAACCTGAGTTAACATTTATGGGATGTTTAGATATCCTTATATTTTAGCATATTGTTAACATACATTTCTGGTGTCTCGTTTCTTTTTTTGTTGTCTGACATTTGACCTCATCCCAGAATAGTGACACTATCCCAAGATAAATGGGTTGTTGTTCTTGATGCATCATGACAGACACAGTTTCTCTGGAAAGCTTCATTTACATGCACATGAACAACAGTGGTGTGACAGTATAACAACAGCACAGCTTTATGTTTTTATTGAGCTAAAAAATATAACATTTTTCAGGTCATTGGGCACAAAAGGTGAGTTCACATCATGTTTCAGTAAAGAGTCCAAACAATTAGCTAGGTGAAGAGGCTTCCACTACAGAAATGCTTAAGCACTCTAAAACCATGCATGGCTATATGTTGAGATGATGTAATATGTGTAATTACCATGATAATTACCTGCAAGGAAACACAACATTGTGCTTTATTTAAACAACAACTTATTTCTATCATCTTATTATATATATTATAATTATCATTGAATTCCTCCAACATCTCAGTATAACTGGTATACAATCCTGACTCCATTTAAGATACACAGATAGATTTTAAGAAGTGCCCAAAATGAAAATGTTCAAGTAATGTGAAACAATATTTCCTTACAGTGATTCTACATTAGGCTATTCTATTTCTATTCTATTCTCGCTATATAAAGGCCAAAAGCAACCGGCTAAATGTACATGTGCATCATGCCCTATTATAGTACACCATTTGATGAAAACTATAAATACAGAGGTTAATATTGGTTACAGTATATATATTTACTACTAATGTACACACAAAAAACTATTGCCAAGCCTACTTTAATAAGGTTTTCTGGTCCTGACTGATGTGTTTGAATCTGATTCCTTAACATAATGATCCTTCAGCTAATTGAATGCCAAAACATACTTTTGTGCTGCCTAATACACGCCTCTGACCTGGGAGTATTTTCTTCTTATGTTACCGTGCAGTTATGTTATAGCTGCCATGTCCAAATAAAGCCATTTTAGGATTGACACCAATTCAAAGCTAGCGTCTTCTACACTTTAAACTATTGGGAAAGAAGTTTGTTGCTACTTTAAAGTATGATAAATCCAGTTATTTGTGTACATTTTTCTTAAAATAAATCACCCTGAATGTTAATCCCCTCAAACAAAAAATAGCTTGACGGATTTCTATAATCTGTACACAATCTCAGATTGCAGTAACTACTTGGGAATTACTACTTCATTACATAAATAAGGCTAAAATTACCATTAAGCACCAATATAATTCTTTGCTGAAAAAAATCCCCCAGGCTAAACCGGTTTAACGTTCGCATTGTGTTCCTGCAGCTAATTACTGTTGCGCTTGCATTAAGTCTTAAAGACACATTTAAAAGAAAGTGATCCAAATATAAGCAACAAAGGTATAGATATCCTGACTCTCACTGGTCGAGCTCAATGCTGCAGCCTTCATTTCCCATAATGCAACCTAAAAGTGTTCTCAGAGAGTACTCAAGTGACGTCACTTAAGTGATTTTCTCTGACTCGACACATTTTCTGCAGAGCCTGTGAAAACATCCAACTGTACAACTGTTTCCACAGGATGTGTAGTAATCTTCATAGCTAATAGGGGAGGTGCTCCTTTAATGTAGTCAAACAGAAGCTTGATTTCAAGATGTGGGAAGCAGCAGTGTCTGTAAAACCTCAGTGTATTCAGTCATTTGTCCGTCCAAAGAGAATGACTTCTACTTTGGTTTAGAGGTCCAGTAGCTGCTTGTCAGCTGTCAGTCAGACTGGGCAGTAAACTCTTCAAAATACAGTTTGGGCATTTAAATAAAAATTCCCAAGAATCAGCGGGATCAATAAATGTTCTGCTGTGAAAAAGTCTTTAAGTTATGAAGAAAGCGTAGTCCTGCTACTCTCCTTTAAATCCCGGTGCCTCTGTCAGAGCCCAGCATGAAGAACATGTTGTTCCAGCTTTGAGGAGAACAAGACATTCCGCACCAAAAATTCCCTGGCACGATCCCCCTCAACACACACAGACACACATGAGAACTCTATGTACTCCCATAAATCAGTTCTTTGCGGTGCTGAATAAGCATACACATACAACTCACACACACTGAAGCCATGCGCTCTGAAAAGATAAGTTAGAGTATATCAGAAGAGAGAAGGAAGTAGGAGCTTGTTTTGTGCTTGAAATTCTGGGAGTGACGGCTGCTTTCAGTACTTTGTTCATTCACTAACTCACACACACACGTATCCACATACACACAGCTGTCCGTAAGTCATGGAGTAACCTATACGGAGGAACCTCTCAGCTTTCCTGATGCCATGCTTTAAGGGGAACCTCTTAGAAGATATCAGGGCATATGCTCCAGTCCTGTCTGTCTTTGGCCTCCCAGTAGCCTCCCCTGTAGATGTAGGTGCTTTCCCCCGAATGTTCCGCCTTCTTCTCGAACCACAGCGGCTGGTAACCCTCGATGTCTTGCCCTAATGACACAGAAAACATATTTTTAAGGCAAAGCTTTAATATTGACTAATTTTCAGATCACCACAATGTCTTTTCTTGTGTATTTTGCTCTGCTTCAGTTGACTGTGCTCAGAGGAAAGCTGAATACAAATGAATGGACCTTACTTTTCAGAAAGAGCAACATTATATGCACAACCCTTTTATTATCCATCATTTATTGAGCATATTGAGATATAAAAAATCTCTCCTTCCACAGAGTCCTGGTCCAGATGGCAGCACCCGCAGTTTCACATCAAACCATTAAAACACATCGTACATTCATATAAGTAAAAGGAAAGAAGTAAAAGAAGAGCGGCATACAGGCCCTGCCAGCGATATCCACATCTCATTCCACCTGAGTTAATGTTTATGTTAGACAGCAACATGTCCCTTCAGGGCAGAATGCAAAAAGGTATTTCAGAAAGGCGTTTCTTCTAATGCGACGAGACTTTGCAGTTTTAACAATCTCTGCGCACACCCTGTAGATAGCCATTGAATCTGTAATGTGACTTTGTCTATTATTACCTATTCTGCAGTTTAGAAGCAGTTCACTTTGACCTGTCAATGGAAAACAAGTACAGTTCAAGGTTATAGTAAAATTATGTTTGAAGATTAGTAACATCTATTCTTCTAAAATACAAATTAAGTTTCGGCCTTTGCCCACAGCCAAAAACACGTTTAAAAAGTGGTTTAACCCACATCTGTGTCTCAGTAGTTTGAATGTCATGTCAGAGGTAAAAGAAAGAATATTATCATGAAGATCAACTCCAGACCTGATAACAAAACAATTATGGTTTTGTGTCTGACAGAAAAAAAAGTAAAATGTAACGGTTAAAACATCTTTAAAGGTGACCTATCATGCAAAATGCACTTTTGTACGTCTTTTCTACATGAACATGTGTCCCCGGTGTTCCAGGGAACTCACCAAGTGTCAGAAAACACAACCCTCTCTCTTTTCCTCCATACCCAAATCTCTTAAAAAGGGACTGCAACGGATCTGATACAGACTGATCCAGATTTAAACACTTCTCTGACGTCACAGAAGTGGCGCTACGGCTATTGGGCCAACTCCACCAATCAGGAGGAGACAGCCACGGACATTGCCGTTCGAAAGCGCTGGAGACGCTGTAGTGCCAGGCCTGTAGATGGTGCTGTTCTCACAGAATCAGCCCATGCAAAGACAGTGTTAAATTGAGCAAAATGAGGAATGGCTAAAACGCATGATCTGTTTGGTATTTTGAAAAATAAAAAAGTATAAATATGCCTTATATAGGTATGGTCCTACACTATATTATTCAAATATAGCATGATAGGTCCACTTTAAAAACTTTTTATCTTAATTTATCTTAATGGTTATATCACTTTTATTTATTTTGTTAATATATCTTATATGATCTTTTATTGCAGATTTTCACTCATTATTTATATATTTGAGTTTGATTTGATTCTATTCATTATTAAATGGAACAGCTGATATGAAATGAACACTAGCGTCGAACTGCGTATAGATAACATGGTCGAACTCAAACATCTGTGTGAAGTCACAGCAAGTTGTTGTCTTGTTTCCTGTTTCTCACCTTCCTCCAGAGCCTGGTTGGCTTGCGCCTCGCTCTTCTTCCTCTCCAGCCTCTGACACTCCTCCAGACGCTGCTTCTGGATGTTTGCTTCGTCCCACACCCCCGCCTCCATCAGCCGCTGGTCCGGCCTCAGACGACTATCGGTGGGCGCTATTCCATCTTCCTGCTCATTGAGGGTCAGAGCCAAGGAGGAGAAATAGTGCATGTTCTCCGCATTATCTCTGGAACGGGAAAGAGAGAATTAAGAGAAGTCAAAGGGGAGTCTGTTTCAATTAAATAAAGAAAGCTAAACTTACGGGAGAGGGTATTTTTTCCACAGCAGTTTGGGCTGAAGAGTCTGATAAACGGTCTTCTGTTTGCCTTCAGAGCCTCCACATCCTTGGCTGCTGTCAACTATTTTGGCGCTCTCCATCTTGTCGTCCCAGGTTCCTGACAGGATGTAATTGGCTGTGCCTTCTCTGTCCTCCACCACTCCTGTCACCTGCAGGCACCACAGAAGAAGACACACAGGAAGAGATCAGTTACATGTGTGCTCCGACAGACTGCTATACTGCTGACATATTCACAGCTGGGTACTACTTCACTTATGCTGAGGTAGGATTTCTCCCAGTTAATATTTCCAATTCCGACCTATAAGCCTTCCAGCTGCAGCATGCCTCGGGTAAACAGGAACCATTTGCTGACAGTGACAAGCTGGTGTTTCTTTGGGAAGTGTAAACACAGTTGAACTCTCAGCAGTGCAGCCTTATGACCATTTTCAACACATTCTTGACTAATGCTGACATTGAAGCACTTTTTTTTACATGAATATACATCCAGAACAGGGTGTAGTAGTCTATATGATAATCTATACAATGTGATCATTTATTTAAAAATGTGCTGCTATTGCGATATATTGACCACTGCTACTTCGTGAAGTCAGGGTAGATAGATTTTGACAAAGTTTACAAACAGGATAACAAACATTTCAGTGCCGTTTCATTCTACTTTTTCTGTTCTAGCTGCTGTCAGTCTGAAATGAACTCTGACAGAATAGAAAGGTACTTACTTTTCGTGGGACATCTCTGGAGAAGTAGCTGTAGGGGGAGAATTTGAGACGGCAGGTGTCCTTGGTGGTGTTGTTTACAACGTCAATGTCCCCAGACTGCCAACGCCAACAGACAGGGAAACAGGAAGAAAAACAGACGTGTATATCTGTTTATTTATCTGTCTACGTTTGCTAATTTGTTCTTTTCTTGGGAATTAACTGTTTTTAGAAGGTTGCTTTACGTTACATTACGTTAATACTTTCACTCTTGGTTTAAAGATAAGCGCAAACTCACACATGAAATGTTATTCTTAATCTGATAATTCAAGTAGAGAGGGGCAAACCTGATCTATCCAAAGTTTCCCAACAATAATGTTGTGAACCGTTGAGGTCACTTTGCTCCACACGTAGTGATTTCCGCTTGAGTGGAAATGCAGGTGAATGTTACCTATAGTGAAGAGAAGGGAGAAACACAAACTTAATAAAACAGTTGAATAACAAGTAATAGCATTATTGTTATTGTAAAAAATACGTTTTATTAAATTATCTAGTATTATTATTTATTTTATTTTCATTTAAATTGTTTTCACCTTGATTTATTATTATTATTATTATTATTATTATTATTTTTGTATCATTAGTTTATTTTTCTTCTTTAAGAGTGTTCATGAGTTTTTGAAAATGAAAATGATGCAACAAATACAAAATTGTGAATTGTTGTGTATATGAATGTGTTTTTATGGGATTGTAGTTGCCATCATGAACTGAGTGAAGGTCCTTGTCTCTTACCTAATGGCATGACAGAGATATATTTCCCGCGGAACTTGCTATCAATAGTGATATGCTGCCAGAGGGTCCACCCCCGCTGTGAGGTCACATGGTGGGCAGCAGCTGGTGGGTGATGACTGACCTGAGGAGGAAGGGTATCAGCTGGAGGCAATGTGTGTAAATCAGGGGTGTCAAACTCAATTTCATCGCGGGCCACATTAGCATTATGGTTGCACTCAAAGGGCCGGTTGTAACTATATAAATATACATATATAAATATATAATATATATAAAATAATGTATTATATTACATTATTGCCTCTGAATTGGATTATTATCGGATAGGGTAATAACTTCGTAATTAACTACGTCTGAAAGCAGAAGTCCAGGGCAAATAATTGCAAGTCTCCTCAGTGCGCATGTCACAAAATGAGACGCATTTGCGGGACATGTAGTTTATGGGCTATGTGCTTTTGTAAAGTGGCATGGAACCGTATAATAAACGTATTATAATCTTTGCAAGCTCTTGCGGGCCACATAAAATGAAGTTGCGGGCCGGATTTGGCCCCCGGGCCTTGAGTTTGACACCCCTGGTGTAAATGATACCTGTAGGGTCATGTGTCTGTGATGGTCTTACCTGCTCAGAGATGGAGCGATACCCATACTCCTCCAGCCGGTCCAGCTCGTAGGTCTCCCCCAGCAGAGGGTTGAAGGGCTTGGCTGTGCGATGGACTGTGGTGGAGTACGAGGACACGGAGAAGGCCGCCACCAGGCACATCTGCTCCAGAGACGAGTCGCAGCGGGCCGCTCGGTCCAGGAGCTCGCTGTACTCCAGATCCTCCGTCAGGCGCTGCAGCATCGACAGCGGCTCGTTGAAGTTGACCTGAAATCACAGGAAAGTTTTCTCCTAAGTCAATCAAGCTTAAACGTTATATAACAGCTAATGTGTACTGTAGGTTTTTCATTTACAGGCATGGGTATCTTTGACAGGTCTTTGCCAATGCAGTTCTTCATGATGCTCCACAGGTTAAGGGAGTAATTTGGTTTGTCAGGAATACGACTGCGTCTTGTTCTTCGTAGCTGGATGTGGTTTGTTCCTGAGGTGTCCTGAAAAGAAACCACATTCTTTTGATTTGAGTGTCAGAGTTTTAAGAGTCGGTATCGCAAGAAGAGAGCAATGCTCAGAACTTACATTCTCATTGTGAGTCCAGTCATTGGACATTCTTCCACTCATCATACTCTGATTACTCCCTGAGCGCCTGAGAGGAAGCAACACCGTTATAATACAGTTTAAAGTGATGCCTGATGGATAACACAATTCCGATACTATTATTAGCTATTAGAGGCCATTTCTCACTTGTGCTGTATGCTGCCAGTAGTCACAGTTATGAATGCACGGGAGTCCTCCATGGCATCGAAGAACTCTGCGTCGTCATTCTCATCACTCGCGTCCCCCTCCTGAGGCCGCTCTACACCTACAGTGATCATTTATTTCATCATTCTAAAAATCATGCATGTTTTGTGCTGCTTTACAAGGTACAGTATGGCCAAATAACATTTACATGATACTGTGTTTTCAAACTAACAGTCACAAAGGGCGTCACCTTACCTTAACACAAACAATTATTAAAGTTAAAATAAATGGCAACATGAAACACAAAACATGACACAGATCAAGCTAGATGGAACTAAAACATATGACAGGGATGGATATCTATTAAAAGGCTTGCCCATAAAGATGTTTTTTAATAAGCCTCTTTTATTTAACATTCCAAATAATTAGCCCATCTAATAGAAAGTCATAATACACAGTAACTTAAAAAAAGCCTTGACTATATTCCAGACCATTTTAAGTTCTGTAAAATGCTTCATGTTGCCATAAAAACAAACATTTGAGAATATCTCCTAATATACAATTCAGCTTGATGTACAGTAGATGCAAAAGATTACAGCTATCCTTTGCAAACTTTGTAAAATATTGTTAGGCTAAATAAATGATACATTATTAGAATATGCACCAAACAAAAAACCTTTGCTGACAAAGGGGAACATTTATCAGAAAAATCCCATATTGGAAGATATTTAATACAATATTCACTTCACACTCTTATACCTATGACCTTCTTTAATTCATACATAGCACAATGTAAACAAAACATATCTGTCAGTAAATAGGTAGTTTGGGAGGGCTTCTTTGTAGTCAGGTGTCAGTCTGTCTGAGCCACATTTCTGTTATACACATGCATCTCTACCACTGGCCAGAAGAGGGCCATATTCTCACTCAGTGAGACTCAACAGAAGTGTGCATACCAAACGAAAGAGAGTGGATGAGAGGGAGGAGTCTCACCTGTGTATGAGGCGGGGTTCTCCTTCCAGGCTCTCTCCAGGCTGTTGTGCTGTTTGGCTAACTGTTCGATGGTCTCCTCCAGGTGGTGACGCTGCTCTCTCTCATACTGCAGGGTCTTCTGCCATCTCCGGCTCTGAGATTCAGCTACGTCCAGGAAGTCACGACAAGCCTGAGGTGTGAACACAACGCACATGAAAACATGCAGGCCGAGTCTTTAGACTGCTCATTGAAAAGAGACATCTGACAAGTGTCCTGTTTACACTCACATTGATCATAGCATTGGAGGTGATGCGGAAAAGCGTGGCTCGCTCGTTAACGGCTTTCACTTTGTCCGAGCTCTCAGAGGATCCACGTAGTTCTTCGAGCTCGCTGAGTGAGCGCTGGAGGGCGGCGCCGTGCTTTCCTATCAGCTCATTACAGGTGCTCAGGTCGTCTAGCTTGCTGGCCAGAGTCTTGAGCACCCCTTGGGTTAGGGCTCGATACTCCTGAGGTACAGGGCCTTCATCTCCCGAGTCATCTTCACACACACACACACACAGACAAATAAGGTCATTGCAAGAACGACATCATTTACAGGTTATTATGAGAAAGTGTTTGAGGATGGAGGTAGGTAATTAAACTTCACACCCCGTTCCACCAAAACCCCTTCCTCTACAAGATCAGGAAGCTGTGAATGAAATCCGTTGCCCTGGAAACGTAGGCCTGTGCAATCAGGAGGCTTAGCTATTTTTAGAGTAAAAGGGAGAAAAAGGATGACGCACTACCCCGTTTCCTCCTCTCTATCTCTCTCTTCCTCTTGTCGTCATGAGCTCCATCAGTCTCATGGATTTGAGACTGGACTGATTTTCTAGCATCATAAAGGAACATCTAAAATCCTTTACTAATTGAACCCTACAGGTATGCCTTTATATTGGCTCTCTTTTGGCTTACAATCTTTTTTCAAATCTACTACGCCCTTTTTCTATTGAAGCTAATTCCCTATAGCGAGCAATTAAAAACAGTTTTGGTAGCATCTTGAAATGAAATAAGGACATCTTCTTGTAATTCCTCCTGACATATTTGGTACAAAGCCTTAGGGTTTAAAAGTACTTTTAAATAAACAGCAACTTTGTTTAGTGCTTGTTCACACAATATATTTGTCATAATGGACCAATGCCAAAATGTGTGTTGGTTTAAGAGGGTCATAGTGAAAAAGAGGTTTAAAGATGAGGCTTTATTCTCAACACCTAAAAAGGTTTTCTTTTAGTAGAGATGAACAGCGGCTTGTTTATCGATCTCTAGACTGATATGCCGACACAAATAACCCATCTATTAAATGCAAATGACTGCCTCCTATGCAGAAATAAACATTTTCTGGGTCCAAACATGTCTTCTCTGCTTAAAGAAACAGATTGTGTGTGCAGTCTAAAAGAAAAACTATGACTGACCATGTTAACTGAATCTAGGCCAGTGTGAGTAAAGCACAGGAAGACAAAGGAACACTATGAGAGGGGGAAAGGAATACAAATAATCGGGGCAAACTGGAAAGACTAACTCTCAGAAGGAGAAGATTGAAAATGAAAGGCTACAAGAAATCCTGCGCGCATCTGTTAATGGTTTCATGACCTACATACAGCCGAGAGAAAAGGGTCTCACTTGTGTTTGAGGTGTCAACACATTTGAATAAGATCTACCAGCTGTTCATATAGAAAGTGTTCTTTTTATAGCCATACAACACATCAGTGGGAGTAATAACATACATGAAGGTGGGAGGCTTGCTGGTGTGTATAAATGTTTTTTTTTTTGTTTTGTTTTTTAAATGCAGGACACCAGAGGGTCTGAGACATATCGGTGACTCATCGTTGAATCACGATAGCACACCCACAGGTGATAGAGAGAGCACTGGTATGGACACAGTGTGGGACGTGAGAATCACATTTAAAGATCATGGGGATGCACTGGAAGCTTCTGAAATATAGATGAAGTCTGAGAGCTCTCTGTGGCACAACATGAGCTCCACTGTTCTTCCTTGTGAACACTCAAACTATCACTATGGATGTATTGATCTACATGTTAAGTCACAGGATAGGCATGTGGTGCCTCTATGATAGCTGTTACAAGATACTGTGTAGGTGATGGATAACTTCCGCAAAGGTCCACTCAATTACTTTGTTTCTAATCCACTTCCCGCCACTTCATCTGCCCGGATATTACTGCAACTGAGCCAATAACCCAAGGCTCATGATATAATAACCTGTAATCACATCCCACACAGCAGAACACATGAGGACTTGTGCGCGTGTGTTTGATGAATACACATTTGTTATTCTGTTTATAATAGTGTGTAGCAGACAGCGTAATGGCAATCAAACAACAATAAACGCCTCTTTAGGAAATTGAAGGGAAAGCGTTGAGGTGAAATAAATGAGGTCCCAAATGGAATATCCAAATAAATGCAGGATTCAAAACAAATAAAAAAACCGGGTGCAATAATTGAGTGAGAATGAATGAGCTAGTTAAAATCCAATTTACCAACGAATAATAACGACATATAACACACTGTTAAAAATAAGTTCTCACAGCTGTTCACCAGAGAGTCCGCTATGTAAATACGTAACGTGACCGCCGGTGTTGTTACCCTGAGGTGGTGACCTAGCAACAGCAATATTACATACCGGCAAAGCACTCACCCAAAGTGGCAACAACAGACAGTAGTACAAGAAATAGACAGTAGATAAGTAGGATAATAAAAAATATATGATGAAAATGAATGAAAACAATACAAAATAAAACCTGAAACATGGGGAAAATTCAGAAACAAAGTAGAAGAAAACCCCTTCTAAAATCTGGTTTAGTATTTTGGCTGTAATAACTCCCAGTGTGGCAAAGTCCTTTGTTCTACAATGGTAGATGCAGAGATAGAGCATCAAGACCTTGACACGTGACATCATGGACTCCATATGTTAATGGTCCAGAATCCAGATGAACAGAAAACATTGATTTACTGCAGGTCGAACCTTTTACTCAGCAGTTCATGCTGCCTAAAGGTGCACACATGTGAGTTAATGACAATTCAAGGTGTTGCATTTACAGTCATAATCCCGAGAATGAGGATACAAATAAATACCGCTCTGTTGTTCTGCAATGAAATAAAGTTCCACAGCCATTTTGTTAACTTGAAATCAAATTCTGTCCAATAAGAAAATCCAATTGCCATATTTACACACACTCCATAAACAGATCCCAATCGGCAACATTCACAAACCCACACATGCATGCAGGCACGCGAGCACACCCCTTCTATTTTTTATTTCAGTTCTGCTCTCTGTAAAAATAATTAAAGGTTACTTACAAGGTGACACTCATAGATGAGGCTACACTCGTGTCTCTCTATTGTCCACAGAGTGTATGGTGGAAAATATTTTCAATGAAAATCCTCACACCCTCTCCCTTTTTGTACCCCTCCTGCTACCAGAGCGGGAGGAGTCTGAAGGAAGGTCATCTCATTCAGCTCTCACTGTCGTCATACTGAAGGAGACAGGGAGGGAGAGAGGAGACGGAGTGGGAGGGAGGCCAAGCTGCTGCATGTGTGTTTGTGCACATTTGTACAGAAGAGGGAGAAATAGAGGGGGAGAAAAATCCACGGTGCATCTTTGCAGGTGTTTTAATAGACAAATAAGGATGGACAGCAAAATGTCTCCCATACCCATAGAATACAACATATAGTGTGAAAGGGGTAAGGAATAGGTTATTTTAAATTAAATGATTAAACGCAGATTTTGCATCAATATTGTACCATATATCCATCCCATCCTATGGTACAACACTGCCCTCTTGTGGTTTGTTGTTGGCATTACATTAAATGCTGCAAACTGATAAAATGTGCATTTTGGTATGAGCCTGCATTCAAGATACAGCTCAAATGAGTTTGACCTACCTTGGACTCTCTCAGGTAAACCATGTTGTTTTTCAGAACTAACTGCAGGTCTGCTGCAACTTTTAGACATTTAAAATCAAGCCGCTGACTTTCCTGTTTGCCTTTTATTCAGTCATGTAGTTATTCAATTATACGCAGCGATTTGAATTTTTATTCTTGTATTTTAAAACCTGTCTTATTCTGTTTTAGCTTGTTTTTCTTGGCTTTTTAATGACTTTTTTCATCTGAAGCTAAAGTCCAAAAATGTCTTTTGCACATTTAATTGTGTCAGTGCTTAAATGTTATATGCTTTTTGTTAAAGCCCTTTGAATTGAGCTTAAAAGCAACAACACATTCAGTTAATCCAAAAATGAAAAAAGAGGTTTGTTTGCCTACATGAAAGGACTGCCAATTTTAAGAAGTCACATTATTTCTCAGCACCAGAACAGTATTATGTGTGAACATGAATCATCACACATTTTGAAAGAGGGAAGTTACCATTTACATTTAAACAGGTCACACACACACCATACCAAATATCCATCTTACCTGAGTGATGCATCAGCAGAGAGGAGCTAGCCTTGGCCTGCTGCAGGGCGGTGACCCAGCGCTGACACTCCCCCTCAGAGGTCGCCTTCATGTGGTAGCTTCGCCCCCTGCTAGTTAACACCAAGTGGCAGGTGTCCCCCACCTCGATGTGTGTTGTTGCCAAAGGAATGGTGCCCCGGCAGGTGTGTCCCATTTCAGCCTGAGTCCTGAAGGGAAAGAGAACAATAGAAGGAAATGTGAGCAAATTATGCAGCTCCTTTTTCAATTGAAGTTGACTGTTGAAATAACACACCCAAATCAATACAGAATTTTATTTATACACTGGACACATTTTGTTTTGGTCTACCTTCTTATATGAATATATGCCGATTCAGAAGTTTTACTATAGAATTGTTTCACCCCATAATATTTGTTTCAATTAGAGGGTAGACTCAAATCCAATAATCAGAATTGTTTCTTATATTTCCAGCGTAGTGCTTCAATGCTGCATAAACACAACAGGAATCTATGAAAAAGAAAATAGAATATCCAATAAAGAAACTGCTGAAATGAAAATACAGTGTAGTAAGAACACCGTATGTAACTAAGGATAGCTGATAACTGGTTAAATATTGACAACTCCTGAATCTTCAATATCCATCTTATGAATATGACTCAGGTGATTTTTGGAGCTAAACTGGCATCAGTCAGGGCACAGCTATTTGGCTACATAATCAACATAACCTTAAACGTTAAAAAGTTGTATTTGCCAACCTGCTGTTTAACAATTACAAAATGTTGACATTTATCGAATAAATACAGGCTATTTAAAGCGACAGGCAGTGGTGTAAAGTAACTAAGGTACATTTACTCAAGTACTGCACTTAAGTATAACTTTGAGGTACTACTCCAAGTAAGTAAGTTCTTAATACAAATATTGTACTTTTACTCCACTACATTAATATAATACCTGTCACTTTGAAGATTTAGATTAACGACGTGAAATATAATCAACAAAGACTTTATTTATACCTGCCTAAATTCACAAACTCCAGCAATAACACCTTTAGGCTTTACCAGTTATGGTAAACATATGAATGTATCAGTAATTATAATCAACACGTAATATCATTCTGAAATGGGCCAATCTGCATAATGAGTAGGGCAGGCCTACTTTTGGTCATTTTAAGTATAATTTGATGCTAATGCGTTGGTACTTTTACTTGATTAACATTTTGAATGCAGGACTTTTACATGTAACAGAGTATTCCTACACTATAGTACTTTTACTTAAGTACAATATCTGAGTACTCCCATCTGTTGGGACAGGTGTACACCAACGAACGGTCGCTGCAGTAACCGTTAGTTACCGTTACCTGTAGTAGGACAGCAGGCCGTTGCTAAGGACGAACCACCGCCGCTGGTAACCCTTCAGGTAGTTGGTCCATTTAAAGAGCCAGCCTTTGTAGGTCCCGCTGTCCAGACAGGTCAGGTGCAGCCCCGGGAGAGTCGGGGACGGCAGACTCTTCACCAGCTCGTTCATTTGCTCCACTTCTTCGGCAGCGGGATGGACGGAGAGTCGGTGGAGTCAACAGCTGTACCGTTAGCTAGCTGCACTGCACCTCAGCTAAAGCTACTGTTAGCTTGCAGCTGTTGGCTCTTTACCCTGAGATAGTTTAAAAATAACTACGTAGATGTGCTAAACGTGTCAGCTAGATACACAACAAGCACATTATTACATAAAATACATGAACTGCACTACGGTTATTAATAAAGCCTGTGGATGAGAGTGAGAGAGAAGGGGAGATCATGATGACGTCCCTATCATCACAGGACTCACTGTAGCATATGGGTGCAGGTCGGTTTGTGCGCGTGTGTGTGTATGTGTGTCTTTATATATCACACATGACATTCACTGCAGTTTCCCACATCATTGCAGGATTCTGAAAAAAGTGCTGAATCGAATACAAAGCTTTTCTTTTAATTTGAACAATGAGGTCATGACCAAAAATAATCATAAGAAAAGAAAATACATTAATACAAATATTTGATAAATCTTGTCTTTAAATTTGAGAAAAAACGTTCTGATATAAAAGAAATGTGATTTTATTAAGAATGTCCATATTAAAACAGTTAAAGAAATGTATTTCAGAATGTTCTAAAATGATGTTCTCAGATTTAACACATCATTTGTTATATAAGTCAAGTTTTACTGAGGTAAAAGCCACCAGAGGGCATCTCCATAGAGGGCTAATAGATATCACATTAAAAATACATGAAATACTAGTTTTGAAATGTTAAGACCGTTGGATGCCTAGAGATCGAGATATTATCTTGGAGGTTTTAAGATTGATCTAACAACTTGCTCACAAAAAGTAACATCTTTTTTCATTTAATGTCTGACCTTCCTTTTCAAAATGTCTCTGAGAAATGAGATATAAGTGAAAACACACAACTACCAATGGTTTAATTTCATACCGAAAAATAGACTGAGGCTTAGTTTGATGCCTTATCAAAATTAGACTCTGTGACAAACTTTGCACACTTGCTCATTCACCCAATTGAGATTCTGACAAACCAGCCTGTAAGTGAAGAGGATGGATTAATGATTGCTTAAGTCGTAGGTTGTAACTGGCCACCAAAATCAATGAATAAGGGAGCAAAAGACACATGAATGCTTTACTTGCTTGCATTTCTTGAAACCTTTATTCAACACATCAAAATGGTAAAATATTGGACTCTTGTACAGACAATAATTTAAATAAATACCAAGATTAATTATCATTAACAAACGCAACAAGCAGTATCGTCAGAGAGGCCTAAAGCTTCTAGACTTCTTCAGGAGTCTTTTTCTATCGATTACAGGGGAAGTTATACGCTTAAATAAATGTATTAAGAAGTAAATAAGCAAACAGCTAGCAGTTGAATATTATTTCCATTTGGCATCATCACAGTCGTCAGTGAAACGTTGAATTGTACAATCATTTATGCAAAGTGCTTTGTGACAATATGCCTCACAATGTGTGTTTTTTCTTTAGATTTCAATACCTACAGGTTTTCTCTCCTCATGTAGAAAGCAGTTTTAAAAGACCTCAAAACATCCTCTTATCATCAGAAATAAACCTCTATGGCACTACACGAGGATGCTTGATGTGGTCTTGTAACTTTACATTGCACTGTTTAACTGTTTTTAAATACCATGTTGTAAATAATACAAAAGCAGTTTACACAGCACAATGCAAATTAAAGTTGAAAACTCACCCAACTGGTGTAGCAAGTAGTGTAGAGCTCATCTACAAAATTAAATAATTATCAGAAGAATATTTTCCAACCTCTGTATGCTCAGGGGTTTGCTGGGTACATTAGTAAGGCAGTCAGCACAGCCGATAACATTTAAAAAATCGTCATGGTGAAAAACGTTGCTACAAGAGTGAGTTTCAGTCCGTTGTGTTGAAGGTTTATTGTCGTCATCACAGTGTAAATTGTTTCCAGTATCCTTCCCAATTCTGAAGTCTGCCTCCAATCATATGCAAAACGTCAGTCCATTTGTTTCTAAAGCAGGCCATCTTGTTCAAAAACGGAGGGCAGGAGGGAGAAGTCGAAGGGCAAAAACTTTACACCGGTCCCATGGTAGAACTTATTCTGAAACTCCACCCTGAAATCAAATGGCCAAGTGAGCAATGAGGGAACTTTTAATAAACGATAAGGGAGGTAATTGCAAACTGTGAGAGCTAAGTCACACCACCAAAACAAATATTGAAAAGAGAATAAAATCAATCACGTCTTAATACTGTTACTTTGTTTTAAAGATATCTTTTTCAAGCTCTCATTAAATGTCTTTTTGGTCAAGTTGAACAAGTCATCATCAAATCAAGTATCATTAATAATACCATGATATTAATAATATAGCTAATGTGTACGATGAATAGATGTTGTGTTGTTTGGAAAATCAATTGTTTGATTTATGATTTAAAGATACAATACACAAAATCCTTTGTTTACAGACAGTTTTTTAGCCTCATTTGCTAGTACCGGTACATTAAAATTATTTTGAGATGCTTCTTCAAGACAACAAGTCTTTTCCACTATTTTCTGTGCACATTTTTTTTTATAGACTAAGAAAACAATTGGCTAATTACAAGAGCTAAAATCCAAACCACTGTCTCATATCACAGTATTCATTTGGAATTCCTTAACTGAAGAATGATTGTGAATATTCAGATCAGTCGGTACAGGAAGACTCACCAGTGCAATCTCAGAGCGTGGAGGAAAGCTGATAAACCCTCCATCACCAGCAGGATGGACACGGTGAGGACAGCGAAGAGGCCGAACACGGGAACTAAAAACACCACCCCCACCCTCGTGGTCATCCTCAGGCCCAGACGCATCACCATGCCCCACAACACCTCTGACAGCTCTGAAAACAAAACAGAATACGTCCATGGGGATGCACTAAGACACAGAAAATGAATTCATATCTGAGGGAAATAAAGTAGTAGTTATTGTGACTGCACTCACGAGCATGGGCCAAGCTGAGCGCCCACAGACGCAGGTATGATGCAGTGTTGGAGATGCAGCCCAGGCAGAACTCTATGGTGTGAATGGACTGGTACAGGAGCACATCTCCAAAGTCAAACTGCAAAACAGTTCAAATAATACATATTACAGCCCTGATGATGTTATACTGAGGGGAATGATGTCTGCGGTTCTCCTGTTTAATACATTACATATTTATTTTGAGAGAACATCTTTTAGTTCTGAGAAATACAAGTCCTCTCATGCTTTGGGAAACATAAGCAACATTTTTCATAAATGTCTGATATTTCATAGACCAAAGAGCAACATGATAAATAATCAACATTTAATTTATTAATGGACGATTTTCAGATTCATAAGCTGTCGCCCCTAAAACACACAAGACAACTACACACTTTTTCAAAAGGCTGAAACTAAATACAGCTCAAAAGACAATTTCAGGCACAATGCTAAATCTAGCCATGCATACACAGGATGAGCGACAGAGGCAGCCAGACAGTGTACAATGTCAGGTCATTTAAAAAGTGACATATTACAGCTTTCCAGATGAAAAGTAGCTGGGAGCATGACCATTGTCATGATGAATGGCAACTGAAAGAAATCTGAATATCAGCTTTTTCTTTTTAAGGGCTGTCAATCCACAAACAAATTAAAATTAAATTAAACTAGGATATACTAGCTATTACAAAAAAGGGAAGTGCTGGCTATAATCAAACAAGAGCTGCAAATCACACTGTATAACTAAAGGCATATTGCACTTGTTTTATAGCTTCTTTCAAAATGTGTGGTGCATCTTGTTTCTATGATATTGAAAGCTCTATATATTTGACTTCAATGTGAATGGAAAAGCCTTACTAGGTATAAGATTAGAACATGTGCAATAGCTTTAAACTTTGTGCAGCACATCAGTTTCATTATCTTATTTGCATGAAATAAAATACATTTAAATGCAACATTTAAAAAGGCATTGGTACTTGTGGATCTCTGACCTCTTTGGGAAGAGCTTCTCTGCCCGGCGCTTCATCAAGTCCCTCCTCTTCATCATCATCTTCATAGGATGCTGCTGCTGAGGTGTCGTCCTCACTTACACGCCTCACCCTCTCATAACCCTGAGGTGAGACAACACCATTATAGTTGAATGAACGATTACTCATGTAGAGTATAAATATTTATTTTAAATGTTTTGGATCAGACATACTCTGCGTCTGCGCAGGCCTTTGCCTCCTCGGTACAGCCAATACAAGTAGAGCGGTTTTCCTAACAGCATCACGGGAACTGACAGCATAGCTATGACAATTAAGAAGATTTGCAGCCCAGTCTGTGGAATAAAAGAAAATGCATTAGCACAGGATCAAATACAGCCAGAGCTAAGAGTGTTTGAGGTTGTTACCTGTCCTGGGTAGAGAGGAGCGAGGTCCTTCCCCTGCATGACGAACATGTTAATGAAGTGGATGAGGATGCTGGGAGCCTGGCTGGAGTCTCGAGCCCCGAACGCCAACCACTTGTAGACAATCATGAACACCAGGTAGCCAAAGAGACAGAGCAGGAAGAGCAGCTCAGGAAGAAACAGCAGGTAGATGTTAAACTTCTGCCGGAAGTGCCTGAGGGGAGAGAACAGAGTATGGGAATAGAGGAAATGATAAGAGTGGTTTAAATGCTCTTCAAAACGACATATTGTTTTTGTAGGCGATAGTAGAGAAAGATTCAGGATTTAAAGGCTTTACTGTCATCTGCCCAACAGCTATTTTCAGTCCCAAGCTCCTCCAACAATTCAACATACATGTGCATAAGATAACAAGAAAAATAGTGCAAGAAAAAAAATGGAAAAAATGGTGCAAGTAACGAATATAAAAGTAAATTCAGAAGAAGGTAAACTATAAACGTGTAAAATAGATTAAGATTAAATAAAGGGTGTACAATGAGATTCTGTACAGTGGAACAAAATATTGCTACTTAAAAATAAAGAAAGAAATATGTGAGCTGTAAACATATGCGTGAAATAAACATGAAGTTCGGTGGTTTGTTATTGTTTCATATTCCAGTTTTATTTGTGACATTTATGAGAAGCTGCTGGTACACCTATGATAGAAAAGCTACGGGCGCTGGATTTTTGAATTGATGGATTGCATTGCTGTACGGATACATAAATAAAATGGATGTACGGTTCCCGTCAGGGACTGGAGCCACTCACAGGTGATTGAAGATGCTCAGCACCACGCCAAAGCTCATGTGGATAACACCAATAACCACGGACATCTTCATCTTGTAGGAGTTGAGGAAGGACAGCCGGTTCACTGCCAGGTTCCATATCTGATAGGAAATTAAAAAGCATCTCAGTGAAAATGACTTGGAGATATGAGTCAATTATGTTCTGACGGTAATGCCTGAGTGCATTTACTCACAGGATCGATGCCAAATGGGTACGGTCCAGTGAAAACGCCAGTGACGTTGGGGTCTAATGTGAGCAGAGAATTTGTTTGGAGGGTTTTATTTCTGCAATGTAAAAAGAAGAAATGCATCAAATACAAAACCCATGAAACACCACGCGCTGTATACTGACAGCTTTGGTTAGAGACCATAAACTGAGCTGGAAAACACATTAACTGTCAATATTGCACAAAACAAAAGACATCCGCAATATAAATTCATTACATATGTTGCACCTTTCTTTCATAGTTTCATACATTTGGGGAAATACATTCATGACAATCACAACTATGGTTTTGATGCTACAAAGGAGAGTAAGGAGAATTGTAAACAACAAAAACAACAAATATATTATTTATAGTGTTTAAATACAAGGTGTAATACATTTGATAGATTTGAAAAGAACCATGAAAATAAGGTGATTAAGAAATATACAACCGGGGTGAACAATAAATGATTTGATGTGTGATTTTATTTGGTTTCTTTATTTCTTTTCAAATGTATCCTTTTAATGAGAATTGAGGATAATAGAAATTGTAAAAATGTAGGAACCATTTAGTCTGTATACATTTGATTTGTCACTATTTCAAAGTAATGTGTTTAGTATTTTTTAAGTGAGTATTTGAGTGGAAAATGTTGAAAAATATCAAAATATCAAAATGTGTCAATTTAGTGTCAGTTGAACTAAATTAAACTGACAGATGAAATGGTGTGTATTTAATGCTAACTCACGTCCACTGCTGATTTGTGAACATGGCCTTGACGCTCCAGGCTGAGCCGAATATATTCAGAGACTTGGAGAAACAGTCGTTGTAAATCAGCCCGGTGTAGATGGAGAAGATCCCCATCATCAGGATGATGTAACGTCCGCTGAAGAACGTCTCCCATATCTGAGATCGACAGACACGCAGCTGTCAGATGAAACTCACTTACAATCACTGCACTATGGATGAGACTCATTCCTACCTCATTGCTGGATCGCTTCTTCTTCTGCTGTTTTTCTGTCAGCACCATCCACAGGGCGAAGAGACTCATTACTATGCCGTGCCCGAGGTCGCCAAACATCACGGCGAACAGGAAGGGGAATGTGATGATGGTGTAGGGAGCTGCCAGTGAGAGAAACGCCCTTCATTATGTTTGTTCACTCTCCAAAGCAAACAATAAGACACTTTAAAGTTGGTTCTTAATGAGCAAAGAGTGGGTTCTTACCTGGGCTTACCTCGCGATAATCCCCCACCCCGTACGCCTCCACGATGCTCTGAAAGCCAGACGTGAATTTGTTGGTTCTCAGAAGCGTGGGCGGGGTGTCGGAACTCGGGATGCGGTTCACAAAGGACGGAACAGTGGCATCACCTTTCCGCTGTGAAGAAACAAAGACAAAAATGTAAAGGAGAATTCTGGAATCGGAGTTATATATTCACAGAACAAGACACGTTGATGATGTTTGGAGCTCCCAGTGTTGTGTTAAATATTTACAGGTTTGAGTGATTCTCAGACCTGTAGGTTTACCACTAAAGCATTCTTGGTGGGAAATGTAATCTTAACATAAATAAAAAATAAACATTGAAACATAAATGCAGCCTGGAGCAGTAGGACTTACTGGCACTTACTGCACCGCAAACACAGGAAATGCTACCCGACAACAGACAGGAAATTAAACAACCAACAATAATACTAGAAAACAATGAAAACATTAGAAACAGTCGTTCAGAAACTGAAGTTATTCTGCTGACAGTGTTAATATGAAAAGCATTTTTAAAAGACTCATTGTGATACACCTGAATAAATAGGTCAACATTTATTTTTAAACCAGCTCAAAAGATAAAATAAATCAATCTTTGACTCTATACCATTAGCTAAATACTCAGTGTAAACTGTATTTTGGCTTACACAAAGATTCTTAAGTAATGATAACTTCTTAATATGAATATCAATACTTGGTGTTTATTGAGGCTGTTTTATTAAATGTTAGTAAGTATGTACATTATTATTATTTTAAAACACAGCTTTTTTTCTCCACTTTTGTTAAAAAGTATTGTATTGTTCGAGAGGCTTTTGGGCATTTTTTAAACGTGTCATTTTAAAGTTTATTGAGCATGATGGCAGTTTTCTGTTCCGATAAACAAAAACCCATCCCTAATAATTATTTCCCCTCACCGCTCCTTCTTCCAGCGCCCCCCGCAGGTTGGCCAGGTCGCTGACGGGACACCACACCTCGGCGATCAGACACTTGTTGGTGACGTCGAAGCTGCAGAGGTTCAGGATGTGGTAGATGGCCTTCATCTTCTTCACCTGCACCACCCAGCCGAAGGCCGACTCAGAGGCCTTCTGCAGAACCTGCCTCAGGTACTCCTCAGTGCGGTGCAGCACCTGGGGGAAGACAACAGTTACTACAAACTCACTGAGAGTGTGTGGACGTGTTTCATGTTTCCGTCTTCCTTCATTGATCCTACGTTGTTCAGGTCTTGGATGCGTGTCCGTAAACTGTCCAGCACATCCGCTCGCTCCTCATCGTTCTCAGGGTGCGGGTAAAGGTGGCAGTGGTAACTAGAGAGGACAGAGACAGGACATGTACGCTGATTAATGAAGGAGAATACAAAGATACACTGAAAGATGTAATCATGTGATGATGGTATTCTTACCAATCGCAGATCTTTTGTACTTTCTGTCCGATCTGGTCTCCCCAGAAAGAGATGAGAAACACAACACTTTTGCTGATCTCTCCCTGAAACAACAAAGATCAAGGCAAGTTTTTATCACAGCTTTAAAAAAAATACTTTTGCACCTAATACTGTACAGCACTTTTTATTTGAGTTTGTAGACAAGTAGGATTTAAAAAGTCATCATTGTGTCATAGTGTCCTTTTTTTGACATGCCTAAATCCCAGTCATGAAGTTCTAATTTAAGAACCCAAAAACGTTAAATGACCTCTGTTTCTAAATACATCTAAATATTCATAAGCTTAGAAGAGCGATGTGTCTTCTACTGTAATTCACAAACAATCTTTGGCTAAATTCAAGCCAGCTGCAGAGAGCACACTAACCAGGGAATAGCAGACACATTTTGAGTTGAGCTGTTACATTTACCTGTGATGTTTGTCCAGGTGAGTCGTGACAATCAGCTAGAAATATCTGTCAATATCTTTATGTTTGCCATGGCTCTTGGCTTAAAGACTTTGCTTAATGTGTTTGCTTCATTAGGCCTAAATGGAACCGGCTCCAACATATCCCTGGTTTAAATGTGGTTGAATCAGATTTACAGAAGCAATATAAGCCAACACACCAATAATACATCACATTTGAAATCCGATGTTTATAACCTCTGATTGGTGCACAACAATGGTTAAAATGTTAACAGGGTAACTTGTAATCTGTAACCTATTGCATTTCAAAAGCAACCTTCCTAACCCTGGAAATACAAAATCACCTCCAACTGAGCTTTGCCAAGCCATAATCAAATAGGAAACGCAAGAAGAAACACAGAAAAGCGAAATAAAGGGAAGCTAGACATTGTGTTCATGTTAGACCCTGTTGCTCATAATAAGGAGCCGATAGAGATAACAGCTTTTCATGGGCCTTAAAACAAAAAAAACAGCAACCCCCGTTTGTGTTGACCTGGCAGAATGAATGATACAACATCTCCCATGCACCATGCAGTAACTCACAGTGTCGAGGTCAGTGAGGTTCTCGTCCACCTCTGCGTAGCTGAGGATGGTGTAGCCCTTACACACTCTCCACAGCATGCGCTCGAAGGCCTCCACCTTCACCCGCTGGATGAGACCGGAGACAAACCTTCAGCCAGGAGAGATCAGCAGAGGTTAGAGGTTCATTTCTTTATGATAGCACACATTAAGATGTTGTGTTGTGTGGATGTTAGTGACAAGAATTGCCGCGCCGCTCACCCCAGCTTGGCTCCGAGTCTCTGCATGCCGGTGCACCCTGACACCGAGTCCGTCTCCATGGTGGGGAACTCTTCATACTGAGGACCAAGAGCCTCGTGCTAATTATAAAAGGAAACATGTAAAAGTATTGACATTCAAAAATCCACTACTTGTCAAAGTCTGCTTTGAAAACCATATTTAATTAAAATAATGTAAGCATTATCTGCAAACATATTTATTGAGAATTCAAAAGTAAAAGTCCTTTTCTATTAAAATGTCCCCTGACAGTGTCTTAGTATAATAACAATGTTGTAAGTATTGATAGGAGTGCTGTATCATTGTGCTTTTTGCATGTGACTGCTGTAGATGTTTATGGTCATATTACATCTTTTATATATTGTATATTCTGCTCTTTTTTCTTCTTTGGGATAATGCATTTTCCAGGTTATCCAGTCCATAAAGAAATACTTTATGCTGCAGTTTATTAAAAAAATTCAATTTCAAAATCAGATAATATGGAGTTATATGGAGTTAACTGGACAGGAAGAGGCTGAGAAATGACTGTTAGACTTATGTTGTGGGATAAAAACCAAATGATTTCCTATTAGATGTAGGGACAAGTCATTATAGATTAGTACAAATGTGAATGTACAGTACTTGAGTAAATGCACTTAGTTATATTTCACCACTATCCTATACTTTGTGGTGTTTACAGATTCTCACATTGACACCATCGTTGCTCTTTGCCGTGTCTCTTTTTATCAGTCTGGATGAGTCATTTTTTAGCGACTGCACTGTGACCGTGTCTTTAATCTGAGCCTCTGTCACCACGGGAAACGAAACACGTACGTGACAAGAGAACAAGCTGGCGAGGTTAAGGGAAGCGTTTCACCTGAGATGTAAACAGAGTGGGAGGAGGACAAAGCAGAACATTAGGAAGCACACTCACTCTGGAGCGGCTGTGGATGAAGGTGCGTGTGATCTTCAGCATGTGTGTGTACTCGGTGAGCTCCAGGAGGTTCCTCTGCAGCTTCTCTTTGTTCCGAGCCACCTCGCTCAGCTCCATCTCCAGCCTCTGAAGCTGCTCCTGCACACCAACACACATCCAACACCACCTTCAGTTTGCATTTAGTTAACTTACGAAGAGGAACAACTGGGAAAATAAAGCAGCAACGCCACAAGTCCACACATTTAAAACATTAAACTGTAAAAGATACATTGACCGATAGCAGGTAGACAAAAAAAAGCCTGCAAATTAAACTAATTACATGAACTATCACAGGCTAAATACCAATATTCAATAAACATTTAATCATTTGGTCTATGAAATGTCTGAAAAAAGTAAAACATGTGTAATTATGTTTCTCAAAGTCCAAAGCAATGTCTTTAATTGTCTTGTTGTGTCAGTCTAAAACCCAAAACATTTGGTTTAATAGGATATTCAAATGAGAAAAGCAGGAAATGTCAATATTTGAAAGGCTGAAAACAGCATTGAGTAATTACCATTATATGATATTTTTACACTATTTTGTCAACCCTCCATAAAGGGAAACTAAGCATGATACCATTAGACATGGTGGACCTTGATGCTTTTTGTAACCATGTCGATACTGAACATATGGAAAAGATAAGATGGAACTTTATTTATTAAAGGTTTGTAGACCTGAAGGTGGAAGGACATGCTCAAAAGCAATCAAAAAAACTTGTATAATATTACAGTATATTGTTCATATAAATGAACAGCCAGGATCTCTATGTTGTATATAAATAGTTTATCCAGAAGTGATCAGAACCAGGACACTAGTGTTATGTGTAAACAGGCAAAGATCAACACTATAAAAGTGTAAAAAATGGTTAATTTTGCAGTAAAATGTGGCTGTTGAAGTGAATCTTACCATGATCTCGAGCACCTGTCTGGGCGGAGGAGCGAGCGGGCTCTCATCCTCCTCTGGAACAGCGATGTGAGTCTTCTGAATCTCCCTCAGAAGGTAACCTGTCCAGGAAAAAACGCTGACCGTTTGTTTCGAGGTAATTATTCCAGGAGTGTCGGAGCTAAATCCCAGAGGGACCGCTTTAATAAATCAGCCGTGAGTTGCTTACATAACCCTGATGATATATCATTGAGGTGTACACTAAAGACTACACCCACATGAACCACCCCAGGTGCTCTCTCTCTTACCCAGAATCCTCTCCATCTCCTCACATCTCTTGATTTCGCTGACGAAGCGCCGCTGGAACGAGCTGACACTCGGGTTGAGCTGAAACCAGAGGAGAAGCACAGGTTACTGCATCATTCTGTGCAGGTGCTAAAACCATCACAGCTGTCCCTAATATTTTTAAATGATTTATTGTTGTTAATACATATTTGTTATATCTTTGTAATGGTAGACTTTATTCTTTTCAATTTTAATGATTTCTTAATGTTTTTTGTATGCACCATAACAAGGGAAAAGTCCTTCAACATATGCTGTACTTCACAAAAAACCCATGATTTAAATATTGTTAATTTAAGTAAAGCACAATGTGGAATAATTTGACCTAAAACCTTGACAAAATAAATACATTTTACATTAAAAGTCAGTCATAATGCAGACAGACAGATAGATAGATAGATATATAATAGCAGGAGGTTCCCCCATACACCATCCCTCATATGTATCCATGTTTACCAAGAGAAAGACAGAAGTAAGGTATTAGTTTATTCTACATTAAACATAGGATAACGCATATGAATAAGCATAAAGACTACTTCTATACGACTGTTTTTGCATCCTCTCTATACTTACATCTCGAAACTCGACCAGCCCCAGCTCCCCCAGCTCACTGATGCAGTCATATTCTGAGCCGGACTGCAGGAACAGTTGCGCCAGACACATCTCCTCACTCCGAAACACCATCTTTATCTGCCTCAGATCTGCTGCGCCGTTTAGTAATCTGTCTGTAGCCCAATGAAGCTGCACACCGAGCCTTTCACCACCCGCCAACACAGGACATCACAACACGTAACGAGTCGGCGAGTGCATTTAATCAATTAACACCCCTCGAGGATTAATTATCGTCAAATAAAAAAGTCCCATTCCAGATGAGGCTTTGTTTCTCATTCCGAGTCTGTAGACAGTGTTATCGTCGCCTGGTGTCTATTTAATAAATAATATGAAAACAAAGACAGAAACCTCCCTGATGCACAGGCTCGCGGAGAAAGGCGTCATCCCGCGAGCGTTTTACCTCCGACACCTGTCATTGTTCGGGCGCTAAAACACGGAGACGACGCAACGCTGGCTGCACAGAAACGAGCAACAGGCAGACAAAAAGATAAATGTTTAACCCGCCATGATAACAAACGCGGCTGAAGCCAGCATCACGCGTTAATAATAGAAGCCACAGTCAGAAATAGGCTCCGGCCTTTATTCCCACTACGTCGCCCGGCAATTTGACACAGATTGCGTCGCCGGGTTGCCAGGTAGGGTCGCATCCTCTGAAATAATCGTTGTTTCTTAAATTGTATGATTAAAAGAGGCGAAACAGGTTCCATGTAGAAGAAGAATATAATTTCTGCTTGCAAATGTTATTTTACTTACGTTTGCCTTGTGTTGACATTAAAACTGCAGGTAGGCTATTTAACACCCTGCTGTATCAACAGCGTTTATTTGCTTTACTAAAATATATATTTGCTTAGGAAAATGCAGCTCAAGAATACATTTAAAACCTGCACGAAAGGCTTTTGGGACGAGGAGACTGTAGTCAACAAATGATGAACAATAAAATGTAATTGTAATTATCCTAACTTTTGTATCATTGAAATGTTCAATGTCTCAAAAGTTTTATTGGAACTTAATAGCTAGCACTTTTGCCATTATATCTTCCATTTTCAATAGTTATAAATAAAGGTCTATTTTCATATTTCTTTTAAACAATTTAGTTAATCCCTTTGTCTGGAAATGGAACATTTTTAAAAGGGGGGTTATCTCGCAAACCTGGCAACCACCGCATGTTCTTACTCTGTTCCGTCACTGAAAGAGGGCCGACCATCTGCACTTCTTTGTGTGTGAAATCCTTTATGGTGTTTTATTATTATTTGTTTCTTTTGGTGTCAATACAACAAATCTTACGATGTAATGAATAATTACATAAAGTTATTAAATTATATTATTATTGATGAGACTCTGGCTACATGCCGTTACATAGCTACTATAAACCACCATGACTCAACACAAATGTTACTTGGGATTAGATAAATCTGGATATGGTTCATTTTTTGAAATCAGGCATTTAACAATGGGATGTTATTTCTCAGTATTCAAATGGGAGGAGCATCTCAGATTATTTAATCCAGGGGGTTCACAGCTGTGTTTAGTCAGCTAAAGGTGCAAGGAGAAATCTTGGAACCAGAAGGTTGCCAGTTCGATCTCCAGGCTGGCAAGATCAGAGCATTTCCCCCCCCATTAGTTTGCCCTTGAGCAAGGCCCATAGCCCTCAACTGCTCCCTGTCAGTCTGGGATTGTATTGAACAGGTGTGTAAAACCTGAAGCCTCCTGAATTATTATCTTTCATTTGCATTAATGCTAACAAGCTCCCGCTGTTTTGTGTTTTTCCCCCGGGCGACATTTACATAATGGCGCTGTAGGCTATATCTGTATGAAGTTCACCAGATCAATGTCTGATAACCAAAACATTGTTTTAGGAATGTTTTGGTTCTTTTACATTAAAGTAGCAATACACACGCTTGTGCTTTGCCAAACCATATTAAGTAATTGATGTTAGCACAATGAAAAATCAATAGAAAAATAACACCATCTGAGTTTAGAGTTTGATTCCTCTATGCCTATGATGCTGGGTCCGGTCTCAGGGAAACAGGGATGCGGGAAGGGGGGGTGCTGAAGAAAATCCAACTTGTATTGCATTAGTAATGAGAAATATGACAATGTGATTTAAATTAATCTCGAACCATCGCATCAGAACAGACGAGGCAACCACAATGCCAAATAAGAAGTCATGTGGGGGCTTCTGTGTCAAAGGAAACACATAATGAAACTTGGGTCTGTTCTGGAATTTGGCTTCATATGAAATCAGTTACAAAAGTGTTATCATCAACCCGACGGGGAAAGTTGAGTCTGTGAGAAAAATGGAAAGTGATCTGGTGGTCTTTGCAACAGCAGTGCCATGCCAACAACAAATAATGCCACAACACAACGCTAGGGGAAGGGAATGATATAGTATTTCATACCTGTTTTTCATTTATAACTATAATGATCAAATAAACGTGTGCCTCGGAAATAATTGTTTACATTAATGGTGACCAAAACGTTTGAGACCCACTGAGATAACTTAGACTGAAGTTAACTATCTAAACGCTCAGAGAGTCCTTTAGTTCACTGAGCCTCTCAGTCTGACAGGAGAGGACTCTCCTCCACTTTGTTGTTGAAAAAACTCTTTATATCCGTTAGCGTAGCTCGCCAGTACCTACCACACACACACACACACACACACACACACACACACACACACACACACACACACACACACACACACACACA